>NC_084736.1:85105916-85110916 GCF_033978785.1 Entelurus aequoreus
TAAACATATCTGTGCCTTATAAGGCATTATAAACATATATGTACCTTGTAAGGCATTATAAACATATCTGTGCCTTATAAAGCATTATAAACATATCTGTGCCTTATAAGGCATTATAAACATATATGTGCCCTATAAGGCATTATAAACATATCTGTGCCTTATAAGGCATTATAAACATATATGTCCCTTATAAGGCATTATAAACATATATGTGCCTTATAAGGCATTATAAACATATATGTGCCTTATAAGGCATTATAAACATATACAGTGTGTGCCTAATAAGGCATTATAAAAAGTGACTAAGAACAACTGAAGTAACACAACATGCATTTTTTTGGAATGTGGGAGGAAGCTGCAACCCAATGAAGCAGATGGAGGGTGAACATGCCAAATTAAGTTTACATTTTTAATCTCCATTTATTGCACACGTTGTCATAATGAACGGCCATTAAGGAGAACAATTACATACTGAACTAAATATATCAGTAGCTTAGAAATGAGTTTAGGTTGCATTGGATGTATTGCAACAATGCATATAATTCAATTCTTCCTCATCAAAATGAACATTTTATAAATCCCTCAATGACATGCCTACTTAACATAAGATACAAGTATTTATTTTGCCATTCATGTGTGTTGGGGTTTCAGATGTCATATATCTGCAATTACAGTCGCAAATGAGGTCTTTTGAGGGAAGAAGTCTCATTTCAGATATCTGCAATCCAATTAGTCGTCATATTTGATTACATTATCTGAAAAGAAAACGTGTTCCAGCGATTTCACATAAGTATTTATGTCACCACTAAAGCAGAGCATCTGTAGCAGCATCTGACAATAATGACTACATCATCAACTCATTCAAAGTCATATATTTGGAGCATGAACTTTGCTGCCTTCCACAAAATGACTTTACACACACACACACACACACACACACACACACACACACACACACACACACACACACACACACACACACACACACACACACACACACACACACACACACACACACACACACACCTCAGGGCATATTACTTTGTTGAAGACCCAGAAAATTACACTGTCACCAAACGATTGCTGCCCTAATGGTTTTGGTTCTGTTTTCCGAGGCAAACTATTTGACAATGGAGACCGCAATTTGAAGCTCTGATTGGTCATAAAAACAGGTTATTGTTTTTAATTCCAAATGCCTCTCGTAATGGCAAACAGATGCACAGCATCTCGTGAGGCCCTAACTGATATAACTGGAGAGATGTTTAGACTGATATAACTGATATAACTGGAGAGATGTTAGACTGATATAACTGATATAACTGGAGATATGTTAGACTGATATAACTGATATAACTGGAGAGATGTTAGACTGATATAACTGATATAACTGGAGAGATGTTTAGACTGATATAACTGATATAACTGGAGAGATGTTTAGACTGATATAACTGATATAACTGGAGAGATGTTTAGACTGATATAACTGATATAACTGGAGAGATGTTTAGACTGATAACTTATATAACTGGAGAGATGTTTAGACTGATATAACTGATATAACTGGAGAGATGTTTAGACTGATATAACTGATATAACTGGAGAGATGTTTAGACTGATATAACTGATATAACGGGAGAGATGTTTAGACTGATATAACTGATATAACTGGAGAGATGTTTAGACTGATAACTTATATAACTGGAGAGATGTTTAGACTGATATAACTGATATAACTGGAGAGATGTTTAGACTGATATAACTGATATAACTGGAGAGATGTTTAGACTGATATAACTGATATAACTGGAGAGATGTTTAGACTGATAACTTATATAACTGGAGAGATGTTTAGACTGATATAACTGATATAACTGGAGAGATGTTTAGACTGATATAACTGATATAACTGGAGAGATGTTAGACTGATATAACTGATATAACTGGAGAGATGTTTAGACTGATATAACTGATATAACTGGAGAGATGTTAGACTGATATAACTGATATAACTGGAGAGATGTTTAGACTGATATAACTGATATAACTGGAGAGATGTTTAGACTGATATAACTGATATAACTGGAGAGATGTTTAGACTGATATAACTGATATAACTGGAGAGATGTTAGACTGCAGGCCAATCAATAGATGAAAATAACATACATGCATAGCCAAAACAGCAGCCTTTAATATGTGCATCATCAATACTGCCTTGTCTTAATACTGCCTTGTTTTAATACTAATACTGCCTTGTCTTAATACTAATACTGCCTTGTCTTAATACTAATACTGCCTTGTCTTAATACTAATACTGCCTTGTCTTAATACTAATACTGCCTTGTCTTAATACTAATACTGCCTTGTCTGCATATTACCAGACAGCCCCGGCCCTCATGAAAGTATTTTCCAGCTGTTGGTAGAAGTCTGGATGTCCACTTAGCCTTTTGTTTGTCCTGACATGGCTCTGCTTCTTTCTGCTGCTGCCAAATGCTGCTGTCAGTAATGTTTAGCCCCCCCATGCTTTTGTTGCTCCCCCTAACAGGTCAGAGTACTTTTTTGCATTTATTGAGTGATCTATCTGCTTTAGAATACAGACCATCGCAATTAGAAGGCCGCGCATGCCACAAAAACAAATGACTGAGAGCTTTAATGGAATAGTATTGTAGTTGTTCACAAGGAAAAGAGTTAGCGGCAGTGGACAGATGGTGTGGGGGGATGCATCATTTTAAGGGAAATAAATAAATAACACTTTTCACTCTTCATTCAAGACAGTAATACAATAGTTGACATGTTGATTTATAACCTGAGCTTATCCTAAGAAGAACAGTATTTTTGAAGGATTTTTATGAGCCTGCGACTCCTTAGCGCCGCCCTAGTGGCTCCCTGGACCTCTTTCAGAGATGTGTGAAAACGGAAAATATTATATTTTTTGTTTTAATATATTTTCTGTAGGAGAACAAACATGACACAATTGTTATAAATCTCACTGTTTATGTTATACATGCTTCACTGATGAGAGGATTTGCCAAGCACCGTTTTGTCCTATTCATTTCAGCGGTCCTTGAACTCACCGTAGTTTGTTAACATGTACAACTTTCTCCGATGCTGCCACAGAAAGACGTGTTTTATGCCACTCCTTCTTTGTCTCATTTTGTCCACCAAACGTTTTATGCTGTGCGTGAATGCACAAAGGTGAGCTTTGTTGATGTTATTGACTTGTTGGAGTGCTAATCAGGCATATTTGGTCAGTGCATGACTGCAAGCTAATCAATGCTAACATGCTATTTAGGCTAGCTGTATGTACATATTGCATCATTATGCCTCGTTTGTAGCTATACTTGAGTTAATTGACTTATGTCCTCTGTGTATTTGATTTATATTTGCATGTCGCATGACACATTATCTGTATGTAATATTGGCTGCATTTCTCATAGTTGTTTGTGTGCCATGTTGTTCCAGACCACAGCAAACGTTACCCAGCTTGCAAAGATTGTAATAAATCCATTAGAAGAAGACAGTTTCCTTTAACTTGGACACACACATCTACACCTTTGGTCATTCTGAGCCAGTCATTTCCAGGAGTTATCTCATCCTGTGAGAAGCCTCCATTTTACTAATGATTTCTAATGTTGCAAAAATGTGTAGAATAAATATTAAAATACAACATTTCTGTCAATGAAGATTTGTGTCAGCCTTTGATAGTAGGCTAATATAGCTAATATAGACACTTACATCATGTGTTGTCTTCATTATAACACTTATATAAGACTTTTAAAGTCATTTTGATAGTAGGCTAATATAGCTAATAATATCCACACTTACATCATGTGTTGCCTTCATTATAACACTTATAGAAGGCTTTTATTTTTTTTGCGGCTCCAGACAGATTTGTATTTTTGTATTTTTGGTCCAATATGGCTCTTTCAACATGTTGGGTTGCTGACACCTGCCCTAAGTTATCACCAAAGTCAGAATGCTTGTGTGATCAGAAGGTGCCTGAAGTGTGCTTGATTGACACATCACATCCAAAACATTTGAGTGCTTTCTCAAACTAAAGCTGAAAAGTTGAGATGTGCTGTGGCTCCTGGAGATGTTTTCATGTTTTCATGTTTTCATGTTTAGATATTTAGATGTTTAGATCAGGGGTCCCCAAACTACGACCCGCGGGCCCGATTCGGCCCACCAGCATCCAAAATCAGGCCCGCGGGAAGTACCAAGTATTAAAAAAATAAAAAATAAAAAAATTAATTATTTTTTTCTGTCTTTTCTTATCCACTTTGTAGCACTTGCTACTCACGGTGTCTCCTAGCCGCTCAGGCAAATCATATTGTCTAAAAATGCATTTTCTCATCGATAACGTGACATCATCGCACGCGCGGAAAGTGCGCTGTATACATCTAATATATCTAATATATATATGTATATATATTTATATATATATATATATATATATATATATATATATATATATATATATATATATATATATATATATATATATATATATTAGGGGTGTGGGAAAAAATCGAATCACGATTCTCACGTTGTGCGATTCAGAATCAATTCTCATTTTTTTTAAATCGATTTTTTAATTTTTATTTATTTAAATTTTTTATTTTTTTTATTTTTTATTTAGTTTTTAATTAATCAATCCAACAAAACAATACACAGCAATACCATAACAATGCAATCCAATTCCAAAACCAAACCCGACCCAGCAACACCCAGAAGTGCAATAAACAGAGCAATTGAGAGGAGACACAAACACCACACACAACAATTGAGAGGAGACACAAACACCACACACAACAATTGAGAGGAGACACAAACACCACACACAACAATTGAGAGGAGACACAAACACCACACACAACAATTGAGAGGAGACACAAACACCACACACAACAATTGAGAGGAGACACAAACACCACACACAACAATTGAGAGGAGACACAAACACCACACACAACAATTGAGAGGAGACACAAACACCACAC
>NC_084736.1:85115916-85230916 GCF_033978785.1 Entelurus aequoreus
TATATATATATATATATATATATATATATATATACATGTTAGGGTTGTACGGTATACTGGTATTAGTATAGCACTGTGATACTTATGAATCATATTCGGTACTATACTGCCTCTGAAAAGTAACGTTAAATCACCAAAAATTATTCCCGGGCGCGGCCACCGCTGCTCCCCACTGCTCCCCTCACCTCCCAGGGGGTGAACAAGGGGATGGGTCAAATGCAGAGGGCAAATTTCACCACACCTAGTGTGTGTGTGTGTGTGTGTGTGTGTGTGTGTGTGTGTGTGTGTGTGTGTGTGTGTGTGTGTGTGTGTGTGTGTGTGTGTGTGTGTGTGTGCGTGTGTGTGCGTGTGTGTGTGTGTGTGTGTGACTATCATTGGTACTTTAACTTTAATGTATGATCCTGTAACGACTTGATATTGAATTGATACCCAAATTTGTTGTATCATCCACAACTAATGTAAAGCATCTAAACAACAGAAGAATAAATGATTTTAAATGATTTTGTGACATCATAACAGAAGTGTAGATAGAACATGTTCAAAGAGAAAGTAAGCAGATATTAACAGTAAATGAACAAGTAGATTAATAATTCATTTTTACAGATTGTCCTTAATAAAGTGTACAAAATAATAGGTGTATAAATGACACAATATGTTACTGCATACGACTAATTAGGAGTCTTTGTTTGTTTACTTACTACTAAAAGACAAGTTGTCTAGTATGTTCAACATTTTATTGAAGGACTAAATATAAACATATGTTTCATGTACACTAACATTTGTTGTTCAAATAAAGCCAATAATGACATTTGTTGTGGTCCACTTTGTTAAGAAAAGTATCGAAATGTGAGGGCAAGAATAACTGCGATGTGGCCCTCAATGAGCAGCAGTTTGACAGCCCTGCTGTAATTACATTGAACATAGAATAGTCTTCAGTCTTCCTGGTCAGCACTAAGTCTGTGGACTCATTTCAGTATGGGATTCTGGGAGCTCAGCAGAGGGAGCCAAAACTCTTATGGAAGGTCTTCTTTTCAAAAGCAGGCCTGTGTGAAAGCATGCAGCCTCCATGCAGCCTGGCCTCCAACACTATATATATATATATATATATATATATATATATTTATATATCTCCCTGAGCACCGGCTCCCCCCAGGGCTGCGTCCTGAGTCCACCTTGATGACCCATGACTGCTGTGCCAGGTCCACTACTAACCACATTGTGAAGTACACAACAGTAGTGGACCTCATCCGGGACAACAACCACATGGACTACACATTATTAAATGATCCCCTCAACTCCCCCCAAAATGGATTAACTCGCTGGAATAATAATAAAGACAATATAACATACATCCATAAACATGGAATATAAAGACAATATAACATACATCCATAAACATGGAATATAAAGACAATATAACATACATCCATAAACATGGAATATAAAGACAATATAACATACATCCATAAACATGGAATATAAAGACAATATAACATACATCCATAAACATGGAATATAAAGACAATATAACATACATCCATAAACATGGAATATAAAGACAATATAACATACATCCATAAACATGGAATATAAAGACAATATAACATACATCCATAAACATGGAATATAAAGACAATATAACATACATCCATAAACATGGAATATAAAGACAATATAACATACATCCATAAACATGGAATATAAAGACAATATAACATACATCCATAAACATGGAATATAAAGACAATATAACATACATCCATAAACATGGAATATAAAGACAATATAACATACATCCATAAACATGGAATATAAAGACAATATAACATACATCCATAAACATGGAATATAAAGACAATATAACATACATCCATAAACATGGAATATAAAGACAATATAACATACATCCATAAACATGGAATATAAAGACAATATAACATACATCCATAAACATGGAATATAAAGACAATATAACATACATCCATAAACGTGGAATATAAAGACAATATAACATACATCCATAAACATGGAATATAAAGACAATATAACATACATCCATAAACATGGAATATAAAGACAATATAACATACATCCATAAACATGGAATATAAAGACACTATAACATACATCCATAAACATGGAATATAAAGACAATATAACATACATCCATAAACATGGAATATAAAGACAATATAACATACATCCATAAACATGGAATATAAAGACAATATAACATACATCCATAAATGTGGACGCATGTGAAAAAGTGCAATATATTTATCTGTACATTAATCTATTTATTTATTTATATCTGCACCTTATTGCTCTTTTATCCTGCACTACATGAGCTAATGTAACGAAATGTTGTTCTTATCTGTGCTGTAAAGTTCAAATTTGAATGACAATAAAAAGGAAGTCTAAGTCTAAGTTTAAGTCTAAATGTGTATTTCAAGACATTTATATATGCCCATACAAAAGAAAATACTCCAAAAAAAGTGTAGCTGTTTGAGTTCCTCTGTTTTATGAGCCATGCATTGGCATTATATACACAATAATATTATAGTGGAGGCATTGGCATTATATACACAATAATATTATAGTGGAGGCATTGGCATTATATACACAATAATATTATAGTGAAGGCATTGGCATTATATACACAATAATATTATAGTGAAGGCATTGGCATTATATACACAATAATATTATAGTGAAGGCATTGGCATTATATACACAATAATATTATAGTGAAGGCATTGGCATTATATACACAATAATATTATAGTGAAGGCATTGGCATTATATACACAATAATATTATAGTGGAGGCATTGGCATTATATACACAATAATATTATAGTGGAGGCATTGGCATTATATACACAATAATATTATAGTGGAGGCATTGGCATTATATACACAATAATATTATAGTGGAGGCATTGGCATTATATACACAATAATATTATAGTGAAGGCATTGGCATTATATACACAATAATATTATAGTGAAGGCATTGGCATTATATACACAATAATATTATAGTGAAGGCATTGGCATTATATACACAATAATATTATAGTGAAGGCATTGGCATTATATACACAATAATATTATAGTGAAGGCATTGGCATTATATACACAATAATATTATAGTGAAGGCATTGGCATTATATACACAATAATATTATAGTGAAGGCATTGGCATTATATACACAATAATATTATAGTGAAGGCATTGGCATTATATACACAATAATATTATAGTGAAGGCATTGGCATTATATACACAATAATATTATAGTGAAGGCATTGGCATTATATACACAATAATATTATAGTGAAGGCATTGGCATTATATACACAATAATATTATAGTGAAGGCATTGGCATTATATACACAATGATAGTATAGTGAAGGCATTGGCATTATATACACAATAATATTATAGTGAAGGCATTGGCATTATATACACAATAATATTATAGTGAAGGCATTGGCATTATATACACAATAATATTATAGTGAAGGCATTGGCATTATATACACAATAATATTATAGTGGAGGCATTGGCATTATATACACAATAATATTATAGTGAAGGCATTGGCATTATATACACAATAATATTATAGTGGAGGCATTGGCATTATATACACAATAATATTATAGTGGAGGCATTGGCATTATATACACAATAATATTATAGTGGAGGCATTGGCATTATATACACAATAATATTATAGTGAAGGCATTGGCATTATATACACAATAATATTATAGTGGAGGCATTGGCATTATATACACAATAATATTATAGTGAAGGCATTGGCATTATATACACAATAATATTATAGTGGAGGCATTGGCATTATATACACAATAATATTATAGTGGAGGCATTGGCATTATATACACAATAATATTATAGTGAAGGCATTGGCATTATATACACAATAATATTATAGTGGAGGCATTGGCATTATATACACAATAATATTATAGTGGAGGCATTGGCATTATATACACAATAATATTATAGTGGAGGCATTGGCATTATATACACAATAATATTATAGTGGAGGCATTGGCATTATATACACAATAATATTATAGTGAAGGCATTGGCATTATATACACAATAATATTATAGTGAAGGCATTGGCATTATATACACAATGATATTATAGTGAAGGCATTGGCATTATATACACAATGATATTATAGTGAAGGCATTGGCATTATATACACAATAATATTATAGTGAAGGCATTGGCATTATATACACAATAATATTATAGTGAAGGCATTGGCATTATATACACAATAATATTATAGTGAAGGCATTGGCATTATATACACAATAATATTATAGTGGAGGCATTGGCATTATATACACAATAATATTATAGTGAAGGCATTGGCATTATATACACAATAATATTATAGTGGAGGCATTGGCATTATATACACAATAATATTATAGTGGAGGCATTGGCATTATATACACAATAATATTATAGTGGAGGCATTGGCATTATATACACAATAATATTATAGTGAAGGCATTGGCATTATATACACAATAATATTATAGTGGAGGCATTGGCATTATATACACAATAATATTATAGTGGAGGCATTGGCATTATATACACAATAATATTATAGTGGAGGCATTGGCATTATATACACAATAATATTATAGTGAAGGCATTGGCATTATATACACAATCATATTATAGTGGAGGCATTGGCATTATATACACAATAATATTATAGTGGAGGCATTGGCATTATATACACAATAATATTATAGTGAAGGCATTGGCATTATATACACAATAATATTATAGTGGAGGCATTGGCATTATATACACAATAATATTATAGTGGAGGCATTGGCATTATATACACAATAATATTATAGTGGAGGCATTGGCATTATATACACAATAAGATTTTAGTGGAGGGACAAGTCCTGCCACACCCTTCCTTAGTGAATTATATTTATATAGCGCTTTTCTCTAGTGACTCAAAGCGCTTTACATAGTGAAAGCCAATATGTAAGTTCCATTTAAAGCAGTGTGGGTGGCACTGGGAGCAGGTGGGTAAAGTGTCTTGCCCAAGGACACAACGGCAGTGACTAGGATGGCGGAAGCCGGGATCGAACCTGGAACCCTCAAGTTGCTGGCACGGCCACTCCACCAACTGAGCTATGCTGCCCTTAGCTCAATGGTCCTGCTTCAGTGCAGCGGTCAGCAACATGCGGCTCTTGAGCGCCGCCCTGGTGGCTCCAAGGAGTGTTTTTAAAAATGTATGGAAATGGAAAAAAATGGGGAGAAAAATAAATGTGTTGTTTTAATAAGTTTTGTGTAGGAAGACAAACATGACACACACCTTCCTAATTGTTAGAACTACCACACCTGAATATGTTTGTGTTTATGCTTCACTCATGACACTATTTGGCCAGCACCGTTTTGTCCTACTCATTTCAGCGGCCCTTGAACTCACCGTTGTGTGGACTGTGATGCAACAGTTTGTTTACATGTACAACTTTCTCCGATGCTGCCACAGAAAGTCGTGTTTTACGCCACTCCTTTGTCTCATTTTGTCCACCAAACGTTTTATACTGTGTGTGAATGCACAAAGGTGAGCTTTGTTGATGTTATTGACTTGTGTGGAGTGCTTATCAAGCATATTTGGTCAGTGCATGACAAGCTAATCAATGCTAACATGCTATTTTGGCTAGCTGTGTGTAAATATTGCATCATCATGCCTCGTTTGTAGCTATATTTGAACTCATTTAATATCCTTGACTTTCATCCTCTTTGTATATAAAGTATATGTGCATGTGTCATGACACATTATCTGTATGTAATATTGTCTGCACTTCTCATAGTTGTTTGTGTGCCATGTTGTTCCAGACCACATCGATACCTTTGGCCATTCTAAACTAGTTATTATTTCTAGGAGTTCTCGCCCTGTGAGAAGTTGTACTAATGTTTTCTAATGTTGTACAAATGTGTAGAATAAATATTACATTTCAACATTTCTGTCAACAAAGATTTGTGTCAGCCTGCGACACACAGTCATTTTGATAGTAGGCTAATATAGCTAATTAGACACTTACATCATGTGTTGCCTTCATTATAACACTTATATAAGACTTTTAAAGTCATTTTGATAGTAGGCTAATATAGCTAATTAGACACTTACATCATGTGTTGCCTTCATTATAACACTTATATAAGACTTTTAAAGTCATTTTGATAGTAGGCTAATATAGCTGATTAGACACTTACATCATGTGTTGCCTTCATTATAACACTTATATAAGACTTTTAAAGTCATTTTGATAGTAGGCTAATATAGCTAATTAGACACTTACATCATGTGTTGCCTTCACTATAACACTAAAATAAGACTTTTAATTTTTTGCAGCTCCAGACAGATTTGTTTTTGTATTTTTGGTCCAATATGACTCTTTCAACATTTTGAGTTGCTTGAGTGCATTTATTTAATGAGATATATCCACAGTTTCAGCACTCTGCCTGTGGTTTATGTACATGAATCCAGCCAAAAGAACACCATCAGTCTGCTTGAGTGTTGTAATCAATAAGAAAACATTTAGCATATTGCTATTGCTAGAAATGTGAACAAGGGTGGATGCAGCCAAAGTAATTATGAATAGTATATTTCCTGATGATGAAACTGAGTGCTCTGCAGGACTGATGATGCTGATGCCACACAGCAGTAACAGAAGGAGGCAGTTCATGTTTGGCCTCAGAGCGAGGTGATCCAAGGACAAGGAGGATAGAGGGAAAGAAGATACGTTCAATACAGTCAGTGTCAATATTTCATGAATGCACCATCATACCTGAGTTGTGTTCTGCACATCACCAAACGTAATCAATGTGCAGGGAGTGTCAGAAGAGAAGATGTTGTTTAGTGCAGAGGTCTTCATTGTTGTCCAGGCCAAACTGATGGAGAGAAGGAGCAGGGACCTCCTGTACTTAGACACAACCTTAAAGCAGTCAAGTTGTCACCTTGTGTAAATGCTCAATAAAAAGAGAATACAACAAATCCTTTTCAACTTATATTCAATTGAATAGACTGCAAAGACAAGATATTTCATGTTCACACTCAGAAACTTTGTTATTTTTTACAAATAATCATGAACTTAGAATGTAATGGCAGCAACACATTGCAAAAAATGCATGTTCACCACTGTGTTACATGGCCTTTCCTTTTAACAACACTCAGTAAAGGTTTGGGAAGTGAGGAGACACATTTTTGAAGTGGAATTCTTTCCCATTCTTGCTTGATGTACAGCTTAAGTTGTTCAACAGTCTCCCTTCTCATATTTTAGACGCCACACATTTTCAATGTCTGGACTACAGGCAGGCCAGTCTAGTACCCACACTCTTTTACTATGAAGCCACGCTGTTGTAACACCTGGCTTGGCATTGTCTTGCTGAAATAAGCAGGGGCGTCCATGGTAACAACATATGTTGCTCCAAAAGCTGTATGTACCTTTCAGCATTAATGGTGCCTTCACAGATGTGTAAGTTACCCAGCCGCAAACAAATTTAAAGTCTTATATAAGTGTTATAATGAAGGCAACACATGATGTAAGTGTCTATATTAGCTATATTAGCCTACTATCAAAATGACTTTAAAAGTCTTATATAAGTGTTATAGTGAAGGCAACACATGATGTAAGTGTCTATATTAGCTATATTAGCCTACTATCAAAATGACTTTAAAAGTCTTATATAAGTGTTATAATGAAGGCAACACATGATGTAAGTGTCTATATTAGCTATATTAGCCTACTATCAAAGGCTGAGACAAATCCTCATTGACAGAAATGTTGCATTTTAATTTTTATCCTACACATTTTTGCAACATTAGAAATCATTAGTAAAATGGAGGCTTCTCACAGGATGAGATAAGTCCTGGTAATGACTGGCTCAGAATGACCAAAGGTGTAGATGTGTGTGTCCAAGTTCAAGGAAACTGTCTTCTTCTAATGGATTTATTACAATCTTTGCAAGCTGGGTAACGTTTGCTGTGGTCTGGAACAACATGGCACACAAACAACTATGAGAAATGCAGCCAATATTACATACAGATAATGTGTCATGAGACATGCAAATATAAATTAAATACACAGAGGACATAAGTCAATTAACTCAAATATAGCTACAAACGAGGCACAATGATGCAATATGTGCACACAGCTAGCCTAAATAGCATGTTAGCATGGATTAGCTTGCAGTCATGCACTGACCAAATATGTCTGATTAGCACTCTAACAAGTCAATAACATCAACAAAGCTCACCTTTGTGCATTCACGCACAGCATAAAACTTTTGGTGGACAAAATGAGACAAAGAAGGAGTGGCATAAAACATGTCTTTCTGTGGCAGCATCGGAGAAAGTTGTACATGTAAACAAACTACGATGAGTTCAAGGACCGCTGAAATGAGTAGGACAAAACGGTGCTTGGCAAATCCTCTCATCAGTGAAGCATGTATAACATAAACAGTGAGATTTATAACAATTGTGTCATGTTTGTTCTCCTACAGAAAATATATTAAAATATTTCCATTTTCACACATCTCTGAAAGAGGTCCAGGGAGCCACTAGGGCGGCGCTAAAGAGCTGCGGGTTGCTGAGCCCCGGCATATACCAACAAGTAGAGATGTCCGATAATGGCTTTTTTACCGATATCTGATATTCCGATATTGTCCAACTCTTAATTACCGATTCCGATATCAAGCGATACGGATATATACAGTGGTGGAATGAACACATTATTATGCCTCATTTTGTTGTGATGCCCCGCTGGATGCATTAAACGATGTAACAAAGTTTTCCAAAACAAATCAACTCAAGTTATGGACAAAATGCCAAAATGGCACTGCCATATTTATTATTGAAGTCACAAAGTGCATTCTTTTTTTTAACATGCCTCAAAACAATAATAGTGTGATACTTTTTCATAACATGGTCACTACTGCCTAGTTTCTCTTGTTAGATTCTTATTTTACTGTTATATTTTTATTCTCATTGTTGCTTTTTATTTGTATTCTTATTGTAATATTTTTTTATTCTGTTTCCATTTATACACCCATTATTTACTTTTTAAATTCCATCTCAGTTCTGTACACTGCTGCTGGAATTGTAATTTTCCCGAGGGAACTCTCCTGAAGGAATCAATAAAGTACTATCTATCCGTCCATCTATCTATCTATCTATCTATCTATCTATCTATCTATCTATCTATCTATCTATCTATCTATCTATCTATCTATCTATCTATCTATCTATCTATCTATCTATCTATCTATCTATCTATCTATCTATCTATCTATCTATCTATCTATCTATCTATCTATCTATCTATCTATCTATCTATCTATCTATCTATCAATCTGTCTATCTATCTATCTATCTATCTATCTATCTATCTATCTATCTATCTATCTATCTATCTATCTATCCAAACAGCATCTTGGAATTTGGTACATGCTCTCCCTGAGAGAGACTATGAGGAGGTTGAGGTGTTGGTGGGGGGCTGGGGGGATTATATTGTAGCGTCCCGGAAGAGTTAGTACTGCAAGGGATTCTGGGTATTTGTTCTGTTGTGTTACGATGTTCTCCCGGGATGTTCTCCCGAAATGTGTTTGTCATTCTTGTTTGGTGTGGGTTCACAGTGTATGCACATACTTGTAACAGTGTTAAAGTTGTTTATACGACCACCCTCAGTGTGACCTGTATGGCTGTTGATCAAGTATGCCTTGCATTAATTCGTGATGAGAACAGCCGGCAGTTATTATGTGACTCGGACGGCACGCACGCAAAGGAAGTGCCTTTAAGGTTTATTGGCACTGTGTACCTCTCCCTACGTCCGTGTACACAGCGGCCTTTTAAAAAGTCCTACATTTTACTTTTTGAAACCGATACCGATAATTATGAAATTGATACCGATAATTTCTGATATTACATTTTAAAGCATTTATCGGCCGATAATATCGGCAGCCCGATATTATCGGACATCCCTACCAACAAGGGTATTATATTCGTTGACCATGAGTCAAAAATAAGACATTGTAATTGTAATTGTAATTGTATTTTTCCCTCGTTTTTGTATGTCAGAGTGATACAAGGGAAAGGTTTTATTTGATGCAACTTCTTACAAAAAGATGCACAAGGCTTCAGGCTTTATTATTGCAACACATAGTGAGGATACAGCAAGAGTTATTATTGCAACACATAGTGAGGATACAGCAAGAGTTATTATTGCAACACATAGTGAGGATACAGCAAGAGTTATTATTGCAACACATAGTGAGGATACAGCAAGAGTTATTATTGCAACACATAGTGAGGATACAGCAAGAGTTATTATTGCAACACATAGTGAGGATACAGCAAGAGTTATTATTGCAACACATAGTGAGGATACAGCAAGAGTTATTATTGCAACACATAGTGAGGATACAGCAAGAGTTATTATTGCAACACATAGTGAGGATACTGCAAGAGTTATTATTGCAACACATAGTGAGGATACAGCAAGAGTCTATCATAGCAGCTCTGCAGGCATATTTTGGTGAGGTTATATCTAGCATGAAGGCGCTGGCAGACTACTTGTTGCCACATACTTTGGTAATGGGTGTACATGCCACATACTTTGGTAATGGGTGTACATGCCACATACTTTGGTACATGCCACATACTTTGGTAATGGGTGTACATGCCACATACTTTGGTAATGGGTGTACATGCCACATACTTTGGTACATGCCACATACTTTGGTAATGGGTGTACATGCCACATACTTTGGTACATGCCACATACTTTGGTAATGGGTGTACATGCCACATACTTTGGTACATGCCACATACTTTGGTAATGGGTGTACATGCCACATACTTTGGTACATGCCACATACTTTGGTAATGGGTGTACATGCCACATACTTTGGTACATGCCACATACTTTGGTAATGGGTGTACATGCCACATACTTTGGTACATGCCACATACTTTGGTACATGCCACATACTTTGGTAATGGGTGTACATGCCACAAACACTGCGGGGCGTGATAGCAAGTATCATGCAAACAGTAGCCTACTGGGCTTTGCCATTTTTGCCATTAGCATCTACTTCCACTTTCATTTCACTTTCTTCCTCGCCGTCTTCTTCATCCTCTTTCTGATCACATTTGTTCTCTTCTTCTTTGTCCTCCTCGTTGGGTGGCTCTTCTGCCTCGTCCTCTTCAGGAAGAAACAAGACTTGTGAGTAGTTTCCTGCCATTGTTTCCCACACTTACAAATACATTTGAACACATTATAACGGGACTGTCTGTGCGTGGCCTGTCATTACCACGCCGTCCTGGTCTGGACTAGACAGACGTAGCAGGATCCATCAGTCTTGCCACCATGGCTATTGATTTTGTCCTTTTATTTAGCTAATATTCAAACACCTTTATTGAAAGATGAGTGACAAATTGGGCGACTGGTGACTTTTTCTGGTTTTATTGGAAACTTTTGGAAAATTTGTCATGAGAGTGTCATGGTGGGTCATGGCAGCTGTTGGCGTGACCCCAGGATGCAGAGAAAGTTATAGTGACCTGTCGGTGATATATATATATATATGTATATATATCAATCAATGTTTATTTATATAGCCCTAAATCACAAGTGTCTCAAAGGGCTGCACAAGCCACAACGACATCCTCGGTTCAGATCCCACATCTGCATATATAGTCCAGGTTTCTGTGGTTTATCTGTTATACAGAATATACATTAGGTCAGCAAAAAACACAGAGGCTATTTCATCCCTACAAGCCTGTTTCACAGGTTTCCCTGCTCTTCAGGGGATTTTATTTATTTATTTATTTATTTAAAATAAAATCCCCTGAAGAAACAGGCTTGTAGGGATGAAATAGCCTCTGTGTTCTTTCCTGACCTAACGTGTATATATATATATATATATATATATATATATATATATATATATATATATATATATATATATATATATATATATATATATATATATATATATACATATATATACACATATATATATATGTATATATGTATATATATATATATATATATATATATATATATATATATATATATATATATATATATATATATATATATATATATATATACATATATATATATATATATATATATATATATATATATATATATATATATATATATATATATATATATATATATATATATATATATATATATATGTATATGTATGTGTGTGTAAATATGGCGAGTTTGAGACCCCTGCTTTAGCTCCATCATAACGTCTGCCCCCTTTTCTGGTGTGTCTAATTTAGGTCACCAACATGTTATTAACTGTAGGATGTGTACAACTAAATATTACAATTAAATGACTCTGATGCAAAATTGCAAAAGTGTTATATTTGTAATTGAACTACTCATTGTGTTTTAGCCATTGACTTTGTATCTTCCCATTTTGATGCATAAAACATGCTCACCTTCCCCCTCAGTTTCCTCTTTCCTCTCTTCCTCATCTTCCTCTTCCTCTCTGTCCTCCTCCGTCCTGTCCTCCTCTTCCTGAGGAGGGCTTGCCTGCACTTGCTGAGCATCTCTTGCTGACATTTTGTCCTGGGCGGCCATTGTAGATCTGAAGAAGCGAGGGCTCAGTAGGCAAGGTGCGGCAGAATGCAGTTGAGACTTCATGGAGACCAGGCTCCTTCCCGGAGGAGGAGCAGCGAACATGGTCTGAGAGTAGACCACAGAAGACCTCTGGCCACAGCGATCTAAGCGGCTCTCTTCTCCTTCCAGCAGCTTTCTGATCATGCAAGGAACACACACATCATGCAGCTGTCAATCATTCCACTGCTCCAGCAACGTCACATGCAGTGTGTGCAAATAAAACCTGTAGGCTGCAATTTCAATCTCCAAAGCCATCTTCACATTCAAAAGATCTTGATAGTCCTTCAAATATCGCGCCATGTCATTCTTGTTCGCTCTCAAGTCGTCCTCCAGTCGCTTTATTGCATCCTGTGTTGAAGAAGCAAACATGTTTCATTTAAACTCCTTTTAGATGGGGCCCACATGGAGGAACATCTCTTCCCAAGCGGGCTGGACTGGTAAAATCATGGCATGATAACTTCAAAATAAAGATAACTTTGTTTAATATTAGACCAATCAAATTCTGAAAACGTTGAAATCATAATGGTTGTTTTACACTTATATGTTGCAGTTAATTGTATTCTATCTTCATTAGTTGTTATTTATACTTCCTGAATAAATGATGTGATATGTCCATTAGTCAAACAGGTGGAATTGAGTCTGGCAGAGTTTTAAAGTGCTCCTTTTGGTGTTCAGAAGATGAAATGAATGTCATTTAATTATTTTCCTCAACTGATGTACTGACATCATGTGCTTTATTCTGTACATATGTAGCATCATCTACAAAAAAACTTGTGAATTTGGACTCCTTTCATTTATCAGACGTGAAGTAGGAAGGGGACACCTATTATTTCAGCATATTTATGTGCGCCCAGAAAATGTGTCCCCAGTCATAAGTGCAACGTGAAATGCACAGATGATCCATTTGTATCCCACCACTAATAAGCAGGTAAGTAGGTAAGTGTCCAAACACAGAAGTGTTGCCTCATCCTAACATAGCTCCGCCCCCTCTTACGTCATGTGTGTGGGAGGGGACACAGAGAACTGCTCTGGCGACATCCAGTGGACACATTTAGAAACAGCAGTTTCTTTCTTTCAAAAATGTCAGCTCATTTTTATACTTTGCAAACTCGATCATGTGGTGGGCCGCAGGAAACCTGCTTCTTGCCTGATTTAGACCTACTTGCAAATATTATAATATCTTTCACTTTCTCACCTGCAATGCAGAAATCTCATCACTTTGTTTCTCCTCCACTTCCAGCAGTTGGTTCTCCAGAGCTTGGTTGATCTCTCGGCACGCATCGATCTCCAACGTCCTACTTTTCAGCTGCCTGCGATATTCGCCCACTTCATCCTTCACGTTCCGCGCGCTCTCCGTATTGCGAGCGGTGCCTACCGCCATCACGTTCATCTTGTTGGAGAACCACTCCTCTGCGGACTGGCGGTTACGTTGCGCCAATGTCTCGTACTGGCTTCGGATGTCCCGCAGGGCGACGGATAGGTCGGGTTTGATCACGTTCATCTCCACGGACACCTCGGTGCTGTACTGTATTTGGGTCTGGAGTTCTGCAATTTCGCTCTCGCAGAGACTCTTCAGGAAGGCTAACTCGTCTAACAGGATCTCCACTCTTTTCTCCAGTTCACTTTGGTCCATGGCTGCTTCGTCGGCCTCCTTCCTGGCGTCCATCACCCTGCCTTCTGCCTGCTCCCTACCAAGCACTTCCTCCTCATAGCGTTTTTGCAGGTGCTTCAGCAAACCCTCCATCTCCTCCCTGTGGTGTTGTGCAGCTTGTCTCTCATGGTTGGCCTCGTCCACTGCAGCATTCAGCTGGCGGATCTCGCGCTCGTAAAGGCCCCGCAGGTTGGACGGCTCCGTTTGACGCTGCCTGAGCAGTAGGCGTTCGGTCTCCAGCAATTTGTTTTGCTGCTCCAGCTCATGCACTCTATCGATGAAGCTTGCAAAGCGATCATTGAGGTCTTGCAGCTGCGCCTTCTCCTGGGTCCTCAATCTTTTGAATTCTGAGGTGACTTGTGCTGCTTGGTCGAGGCGCAGCTCGGTCGCGACCGTAGACCCCGGAGTCGAGAACAGGAAGGAACCGGAGGCGGCTCGACTGCTCGTAGGAAAACTTCTGTAAGACGTGTAAGTTGACGGGGCGTATGCAGACCTTGACTCTGTACCTGCACTAGATCCATACCCTGCACTGCGCACAACCACTCTCCTCTTGGAAGCTGAAGGAAAATAAAGGTCAAAGCCGGAGGAAGTCATCATCGAGACGGAGCTTGAGATGGAGCTGTGTCATCTGCGCAGTGCTTCTGCATTACACTGGCTTTTATAGTGCATGTAATGACAGATGACGTAAAGTGCTTTTTGCAGGCTTGCTGACTAAAAGGAATTGATAATGAATCTGGCAAGAGAGAGAGAGAGAGAGAGAGAGAGAGAGAGAGAGAGAGAGAGAGAGAGAGAGAAGTGGGATGCGGATGTATGTGAGTGGCAGAGGCGTGGCAACCATGGAAGGGTCAACGAGGACAAAACCCTGTGATACTTCTATAATGGCAAGCTACAAATGAGTTACAGTAGAGGGCAAACTCATAGAATTATGTTCTTACGGTAAGAAAAACATACCTATATGTCATAATTGTATATCACAATCAGAAATACTTGATTAATCTCCGAGGGGAAATTAAGATTTTCAGCACAATCCCATTCAAGAGCAGACAAACATTACAGGGAGACAGAACAGGATCAAACATTACTGGGGGACAGAACAGGATCAAACATTACAGGGAGACAGAACAGGATCGCTGACGGCTCTGCCAACTTCCGGCGCCCCTTACAAAAAAGGTGAGAAACAGGTAAACGCTGGCGGGAGGGGGGAGAAAAAAAATTCTGTCTAAGCCTGGGCCCCTGGAGAGGGGGTCCAGACTGAGGCCAAGGGGAAAACACCTCATCGCCATAGCACATATAAGCATGTGTGTAAGAGGGAAACATCAAAGAACACAAAGGACATTAAAGATATTAAAAGAGCAGAGCTGATGCAACCAGACACTTCTACATACAAAAGTAAAACATTAAAAACATATACACTGTGGTGGCCTCTACGGTGTTCCACGCCATCGTCTACTGGGGTGGGGGGAGCATGGCCAGAGACAGGAGCAGACCCAACAAAGCAACTAACTCTCAGCCAGTGTCCAGTCCGCATGGATGAGCGAGGATATGTCCAAGGAGACCGAGGTGTCCGATACCTGCTCATTCAGCCAAGACACTGTGAAGCTTGTCCGTCCCGGAGCTCAGCACCAGCTCCGCAGTCCTGTCTCTTCATCCACATCTCCTCCAGTCTCTCCAAACTCCGCAGTCCTGTCTCTTCATCCACATCTCGCCTGAAAAATGGCGTCCCCCAGGGATCTGTCCTGGCTCCCCTCCTGTATAACATCTATACATACGACCTGCCTGCCACAGTCTCACGGAGGTTCGCATACGCAGACGATCTCGCGCTGCTGCACTCCGACAGGGACTGGCAGGCCTTGGAGGGAACTCTAAGCCAGGACATGGAGACTTTAGTGGCTTACCTCCATAACTGGAGATTGAAGCTCAGCGAATCCAAGACGGTGACACAAGCTTTCCACCTATACAATTGGGAAGCGGATCGTGAGATCAGGTTCGAGGTGCGGAAGCCGGATGGGGCTTCCCTTACCCTATGCCGGCCTCGTCCTACACCTGAAGACCCTCGTCCTGACCCTAAATACCTTGGGGTCACCCTGGACAGGTCGCTCACTTTCCGTAAACACCTCTTGGCAACACGCAAGAAACTCAACACCCGCGTCTCACTGCTGAGACGGTTGGTCGGGTCCGGTTGGGGTGCCGGGGCAAGAACTCTGCGAACAGCAGCACTTGCCCTGGTCTACTCAACTGCTGAGTACTGCGCACCTGTCTGGGCGCGCAGTGCTCACTCTAAACAACTTGATGTCCCGATCAACGAAGCCCTGCGTGTTATCACTGGATGCCTGCGCCCCACCCCTGTGGAGCTACTGCCCATCTTAGCAGGCATCCAACCCGCTGAGCTTCGTCGCCAAGGTGCTGTAGCAACTCTGGCGGGCCGGGCAAACATGGATGAGAACCACCTGCTCCATGAAAGGCTCACACTCTCCTCAGAGCCAACGCCCCGCCTCCCCTCCAGAGACCCACTGGTACCAGCCGCCCTGAAGCTCCTGCAGCAATGCAGTGACAACAACATCAGGGCGGCTCACTGGGCGAATCACAAATGGAGCACGGACCTGGAGCATACCATCTCCTCCAGACTCCGTGACTTCATACCTGACACCGGCTCAATACCAGGCCTCTCACTACCACGAGTGGCCTGGGTGAGGCTTAACCGCCTCCGAACTGGTGTCGGTCGCTTTCGCTCAAACATGTTCCAGTGGGGCTTAGCACCCAACGTGACGTGTGAGTGTGGCGCGGAGGAGCAGACTGCCGACCACGTGATCCTGCGTTGCCCGATTTATCGTGCTCCTAATGGTTTGCGTGGCCTGGCGGACCTGGATGACTGCTCGGTGACCTGGCTCACTTCTGTGTGTCCTGACATATGAACGGGAGGGCCCCCCCGGGCCTGGGGTGGTAAAAGGCATAGACCCTCGGCCTCAGGTCCGGGTGCCGGAAAACAGCTGCCCATACGATGAAGAAGATCCACATCTCCTCCAGTCTCTCCAAACTCCGCAGTCCTGTCTCTTCATCCACATCTCCTCCAGTCTCTCCAAACGCCGCAGTCCTGTTTCTTCATCCACATTTCTTCCGGTCTCTCCAAACTCTGCAGTCCTGTCTCTTCATCCACATCTCCTCCAGTCTCTCCAAACTCCGCAGTCCTGTCTCTTCATCCACATCTCCTCCAGTCTCTCCAAACTCCGCAGTCCTGTTTCTTCATCCACATCTCTTCCGGTCTCTCCAAACTCTGCAGTCATGTCTCTTCATCCACATCTCCTCCAGTCCCTCCAAACTCTGCAGTCCTGTCTCTTCATCCACATCTCCTCCAGTCTCTCCAAACTCTGCAGTCCTGTCTCTTCATCCACATCTCCTCCAGTCTCTCCAAACTCCGCAGTCCTGTTTCTTCATCCACATCTCCTCCAGTCTCTCCAAACTCCGCAGTCCTGTCTCTTCATCCACATCTCCTCCAGTCTCTCCAAACTCCGCAGTCCTGTTTCTTCATCCACATCTCCTCCAGTCTCTCCAAACTCCGCAGTCCTGTCTCTTCATCCACATCTCCTCCAGTCTCTCCAAACTCTGCAGTCCTGTCTCTTCATCCACACCTCCTCCAGTCTCTCCAAACTCCGCAGTCCTGTCTCTTCATCCACATCTCCTCCAGTCTCTCCAAACTCTGCGGTCCTGTCTCTTCATCCACATCTCCTCCAGTCTCTCCAAACTCCGCAGTCCTGTTTCTTCATCCACATCTCCTCCAGTCTCTCCAAACTCCGCAGTCCTGTTTCTTCATCCACATCTCCTCCAATCTTTTCAAACTCCGCAGTCCTGTCTCTTCATCCACATCTCCTCCAGTCTCTCCAAACTCTGCAGTCCTGTCTCTTCATCCACATCTCCTCCAGTCTCTCCAAACTCCGCAGTCCTGTTTCTTCATCCACATCTCCTCCAGTCTCTCCAAACTCTGCAGTCCTGTCTCTTCATCCACATCTCCTCCAGTCTCTCCAAACGGACTCTGGTGTGGCAGAGACCCAGCAGCTGGTCTCCATGGCCAAAAGGCTCTTTTTTATACTTAACTAAATTGTCAGTTAATTGTGTTATCATCTTAGTCAATGTGCCTTTGTTTTTTATTAAATATCGTCCTGTTTTTCCTGTTCCGATGTAAAAAAAAAATAATAATAATAAAAATAAATAAATAAACAGCTTCCAGCAGGCATGGCTGACTCTGAGAGGGACGACTGTAGATTATCTTCACTAAACTCTCCATTTAAAATCATTCTCCACTACAAAAGCAGTGTGCTTTTATTAGAATTATAGGTAAATAATCACAAATTAATTAATAAACAAATGGACTTTTGTTATGAAGGGCCAATTGGAACAAAATGAAACAAATCAATAATTACTTAAATGTGTCATTGATTAATTAAATAATTCATGAAATAATGAACTCAATAATTAATTAAATCATGAAGTGTAGTTTTGACCTTTAAAATCAACAAGCAGCAGTTGGAAAAAAGCGTCCATGAGTAAAACAACCTTGTTATAAAGAGGCAGAATGTATCAAGTGTTGGCTGATAGCCATGTATTACCTTATCAAATATTACATCATTATTATTTTTAAATATTATTGTCCATCGTAAAGTGATCGTCCTTCTGATAGCCATGTATTACCTTATCAAATATTACATCATTATTATTTTTAAATATTATTGTCCATCATAAAGTGATCGTCCTTCTGATAGCCATGTATTACCTTATCAAATATTACATCATTATTATTTTTAAATATTATTGTCCATCGTAAAGTGATCGTCCTTCTGATAGCCATGTATTACCTTATCAAATACTATATCATTATTATTTTTAAATATTATTGTCCATCATAAAGTGATCGTCCTTCTGATAGCCATGTATTACCTTATCAAATATTATATCATTATTATTTTTAAATATTATTGTCCATCATAAAGTGATCGTCCTTCTGTCTACGCCGTAACAATATGCCCGCCTCGGAATGACGTGGCTGAATATGCAAGTACGTGATTGGCCAGACAAAAAGTGCCTCGGCCAATGAGCGGCGAGCTTACTGGTGCGTCGCCTCCAACAGCCTGAGACGCTCCTTTTGCACCGAAGAACAACAAAAAAAGGCTGATGGATCGATTAAGTTAACTTGTACTCTTGTTGCAGTGTTTAGTTAAATAACCTTGATGTTGTAGGAGGAAATGAATGGTAAGTGTGCTCTATAGTCGCCGTACAGCAGTAAATGAAGCACTAGCTTGCCAACATGTGCTGGCGGATATTTCAGCTCCATCTTCCTCTTACGTCCATTAACATTCATATAAATATAAATATAAATACCACTACAAAAACATCATTGTTCTTTCTGATTAGGCTTTTATTTTGGTGTCCCGTAGCAGAGCTAAGCTAACTATCATGCTACACAGTACTTTCATTGACGGTTTGTCACCTATTGTTGTACTTTTGAACAGATCCTATTGTGATGACAAACATGTTGTACTTTTGAACAGATACTATTGTGATGACAAACATGTTGTACTTTTGAACAGATACTATTGTGATGACAAACATGTTGTACTTTTGAACAGATCCTATTGTGATGACAAACATGTTGTACTTTTGAACAGATCCTATTGTGATGACAAACATGTTGTACTTTTGAACAGATCCTATTGTGATGACAAACATGTTGTACTTTTGAACAGATCCTATTGTGATGACAACCATGTACTTTTGAACAGATCCTATTGTGATGACAAACATGTTGTACTTTTGAACAGATCCTATTGTGATGACAAACATGTTGTACTTTTGAACAGATCCTATTGTGATGACAAACATGTACTTTTGAACAGATCCTATTGTGATGACAAACATGTTGTACTTTTGAACATATCCTATTGTGATGACAAACATGTTGTACTTTTGAACAGATCCTATTGTGATTACAAACATGTACTTTTGAACAGATCCTATTGTGATGACAAACATGTTGTACTTTTGAACAGATCCTATTGTGATGACAAACATGTTGTACTTTTGAACAGATCCTATTGTGATGACAAACATGTACTTTTGAACAGATCCTATTGTGATGACAAACATGTACTTTTGAACAGATCCTATTGTGATGACAAACATGTTGTACTTTTGAACAGATCCTATTGTGATGACAAACATGTTGTACTTTTGAACAGATCCTATTGTAATTACAACCATGTACTTTTGAACAGATCCTATTGTGATGACAAACATGTACTTTTGAACAGATCCTATTGTGATGACAAACATGTTGTACTTTTGAACAGGTCCTATTGTGATGACAAACATGTTGTACTTTTGAACAGATCCTATTGTGATGACAAACATGTTGTACTTTTGAACAGATCCTATTGTGATGACAAACATGTTGTACTTTTGAACATATCCTATTGTGATGACAAACATGTTGTACTTTTGAACATATCCTATTGTGATGACAAACATGTTGTACTTTTGAACAGATCCTATTGTGATGACAAACATGTACTTTTGAACAGATCCTATTGTGATGACAAACATGTTGTACTTTTGAACATATCCTATTGTGATGACAAACATGTTGTACTTTTGAACAGATCCTATTGTGATTACAAACATGTACTTTTGAACAGATCCTATTGTGATGACAAACATGTTGTACTTTTGAACAGATCCTATTGTGTTGACAAACATGTTGTACTTTTGAACAGATCCTATTGTGATGACAAACATGTACTTTTGAACAGATCCTATTGTGATGACAAACATGTACTTTTGAACAGATCCTATTGTGATGACAAACATGTTGTACTTTTGAACAGATCCTATTGTGATGACAAACATGTTGTACTTTTGAACAGATCCTATTGTGATGACAAACATGTTGTACTTTTGAACAGATGCTATTGTGATGACAAACATGTTGTACTTTTGAACAGATCCTATTGTGATGACAAACATGTTGTACTTTTGAACAGATCCAGCCAAGAGGCAGTGAGAGAACATGTGGATGGTCTGCTTTCAGCCAGTACATCATCTTTGATATAAAAATGGTAAGGTGGTCTATTGCAATTGTGCAGTCCCTTTGTTTGTTTGTGTTTGTTTATTTGAAGGACAATGTGCAGTTTCATTAAGAAGATGGCTGCACCAGATTTAGCACCATGCTAGGGTCTAATTAAAGGCTAGTGTAAACAAATGAGTTTTAGGTTTGGAACTTGAATGCTTCTACTGAGGTAGCATCTCTAACTGGGGGCATTCCAGAGTACTGGAGCCCCGATAGAAAACACTCTATAGCCCGCAGACTTTTTTGGGGCTCTGGAAGTCACTAATAAGCCGGGGTTCTTAGAACACTGATTTTTCTGCCGGGACATACGGTACAATAAAATCAGCAAGATAGGATGGAGCTAGACCCTTTAGTATTTTATACCTAAGTAGTAAAACCTTAAAGTGGCATTTTAAGTGCACAGGAGGCCAGTGCAGGTGAGCCAGTATAGTTACATAAAGGTATATACAGTATAGGCGTAATATGATCCAACTTTCTTGTTCTTGTCAAAAGTCTAGCAGTCGCATTTTGTACCAACTGTAATCTTTTAATGCTAGACATAGGGAGACCCGAAAATAATACGTTAATCGAGTTACGTGAGTTACAAATCAGTGGGTGGAACTGCATCATTTAAGATCTTATGTACACAAACGTCTGACTTTTACCAGTCTTATAGCTTTTTCATTGTTGTTGTTTTTTACAGATTCGGATCGCAGCATTGAATGCCGCATCCTCAGCTGCAGATGAGTCTCAAGACCCCCTGAGAAGTAAAAAAAGTAGAACAAAAGAGGCTCAGGTAGGGTAACTGTGAATCCAGCCAAACAATGCCTGCTTAATATACAGTCATGGCCAAAAATATTGGCACCCCTGCATTTCTGTCAGATAATGCACCACTTCTCTCAGAAAATTGTTGAAATTACAAATGCTTTGGTATTCACATGTTTATTTATTTAGTTTGCATGGGAACAACACAAAAACAAACCAAAAAGCCAAATCTGATATTATTTTACACAGAACTCCAAAAATGTACTGGACAAAATTATTGGCACCTTTTCAAAATTGTAAGAAATAGTTGTAGTCTAAGCATGTGATGCACCTTTAATTTGTAATTAAACTCACCTGTAGCAAGTAGCAGGTGCTGGCAACATAGAAATCACACTTGCAGCCAGTTCAAATGGAGAAAAGTTGACTCAACCTTTGTGTTATGTCAACCACACTGAGCATTGAGAAACGAAAGAAGAGCAAAGAACTCTCAGAAGATTTGAGAAGCAAGATTGTGGAAAAGCATGGACAATCTCAAGGCTACAAGTCCATCTCCAGAGATCTAAATGTTCCTGTGTCTACCGTGCGCAATGTCAACAAGAAGTTTAGAGCCCATGGCACTGTAGCTAACCTCCCTGGACGTGGACGGAAGAGAAAAATTGATGAAAGACTGCAACGAAGGATTGTTAGAATTCAAGCTGACTTGCAGACACAGGGTACAACAGTGTCAGCTCGCACTATCATCTCAATGAAAAGGGACGCTATGGTAGGAGACCCAGGAGGACCCCGCTGCTGACACAGAGACATAACAAAGCAAGACTGGAGTTTGCAAAAACTTACCTGAGGAAGCCAAAATCCTTCTGGGAGAAGGTCCTGTGGACAGATGAGACTAAAGTGGAGCTTTTTGGTAAAGCACATCATCACACGGTTTACAGAAAACAAAACGAGGCCTTTAAAGAAAAGAACACCATCCCTACAGTCAAACATGGTGGAGGGTCACTGATGTTTTGCTGCGTCTGGTACCGGATGCCTTGACTGTGTGCATGGCATCATGAAATCTGAGGACTACCAAATAATTTTTGGGCATAATGTAGGGCCCAGTATCAGAAAAGCTGGGTCTCTGTCAGAGGTCATGGGTCTTCCAACAGGACAACGTCCCAAAGCATACTTCTAAAAGCACACAAATGGCTTAAGACAAAGCGCTGGAGAGTTCTGAAGTGGCCATCAATGAGTCCAGATCTAAATCCTACAGAACATCTGTGGAGAGATCTAAAAACAGCAGTTGGGAGAAGGAACCCTTCAAATCTGAGAGACCTGAAGCAGTTTGCAAAAGAAGAGTGGTCCAACATTCCAGGCATGTTACAGGAAGCGATTGACTTCATTTATTTTTTCCAAAGGGTGTGCTACCAAATATTAAGTTGAGGGTGCCAACATGTTTGTCAAGTGCATTTTTGGAGTTATGTGTAAACTATCAGATTTGGCTTTTTTGAGGGCTTTTTTGTGTTGTTTCAATGCAAACAAAAGAAATAAACACGTGAATACCAAAGCATTTGTCATTTCAACAATTTTCTGGGAGAAGTGGTGCATTATCTGACAGAAATGCAGGCGTGCCAATATTTTTGGCCATGACTGTAGCTGATATTTTGCTGATGGTATTCTGATATCTTCTCAGGAAGCGGAAGCGTTTGCTTTGTACCACAAAGCTTTAGATCTGCAGAAACATGACAAATTTGAGGAGTCTGCTGAGGCATATCATGAGCTGCTTAAAACGCCACTCCTCAAAGAGGTAAAGTGTTATACAATAAAGCTGCACGATTATTCCACATCAAATCGCCTTTTTTTCCCTCCGCCATCAACGGCATTTGAGTGACAGACATGTTTGCCAATCAGAATTGTTGAGCCTCGTGTTTGTTCATCTCTCGCTTCAAACAGTGAGAAAGAGGGTTCACTCTTTGCATCGCTCTCAGCACCTGAGCGCATTTTTTAACAGTAGAATTAATTGAACACAGTGAGCGCTCTTTTCAGTCATTCATAATCTTTGTCTGGGTGGGCGTAGAGCAGAGAGCCATCTTTACACACACAGGAAGAACGTACTCACCGTAAACTAACAATAATTGGCAGGGGAAAAAATATGATTACAAAGCCAAATGTCCAATCGTGGGTATATTTCAGCTTCAAATCGGATGGGCACTGGTGCGGCATGGCTCGGTTGGTAAAGTGGCAAGTTGAGAATTCCAGATTCGATCCCCACTTCCGCCTGTCGTTGTGTCCTCGGGCAAGACACTTTACACACCTGCTGCCAGTGTCACCCACATTGGTTTAAATGTAAAGCTCTTTTAAATCTCTAGAGAATATATAAATATCAGCCCAGCAACACAGACAAACGAGCGAGAATGCCGTGATCATGTGATGGTAATAACCAAATAGACAACATCCGACCTAGTTTTTCAAACTGGGAAAAAATGCACTTTAAGATGTTCAATATTTACAAACTCAGGGAGAAGTCTCTGGATACAGGAAGGCTTTGATGCAAAAACCCAAACAATTTAAATAGGAGCCAATAATAGTTTTTTCTTTTGTTTAGTTATTGTGTGCTTGCCACTTTATGTTGTTAAATGAATTGTTTGTAGCATACTAGCATTCAATACAACATATTTTATCATCTTATTTACAATAATACTAGCAAATTCAAAAATGTAATACAATTGTGTGTTTTACTTTAGTTACATGCTATAAAGAATTTTCAGTAATACCATCTGTTGCCAATGTATCGGATCAGATCTGAATCTATAAACTGGGATCAGGATTGAAGGCCAAAAATGTTGATCAGGCCATCCCAAGTGTTTATGAGCGAGGGCGAACAAGTAGCGGCAAATGTATTTCTCCAAATGTATCTGTGGCGGGCCGTCACAAATAAATGAATGGTCTTAAAGAATCTCTCTCATTTCAGGCTATGCCCTCCGAAGATCAGAACATGGGTCTCAAGCATCCCGGACTGATGTTGAAGTATTCCACGTTTAAAAACCTGGCCAGTATGGCTGCGTCTCGAGATGACCTTGACACTGCAATGGAGTTTTATTTAGAGGTCAAACATGAAAGCATCTGCAACTGATTCACTGTGAAATTGTTCCTACTCTGTTTATAAACGTGTTTGTCCTTTTTGTAGGCAGTTTTGTTGGATTCCACTGATGTGAACATGTGGTACAAAATAGGCCAAGTGGCCGTGCGGCTATTGCGCATTCCTCTAGCTCGGCACGCTTTTGAGGAGGGATTGCACTGTAACCCGGACCACTGGCCATGCCTGGACAACCTGATCACGATTCTCTACACACTCTGTGACTACACCTGTATGTAAAACATCTTAGCTGTCTAATTGGTTACTTCAATAATAATAATCATCCTTGTGAATATCTCCAGGTTGTTTATACTTCATCAGCAAAGCCCTTGAAAAGGATCGTTGTTACACTAAAGGCCTGGTGTTAAAAGAGAAAATCTTTGAGGAACAGGCCGGACTTAAAAGGGACACAATGCAGATGTTCAAAAGATGGTGACTATCTTAACCTGTTAAAAAAACAAGAATGACATCGACAGTGTGTGTGATATGTGTGTTTTGGCAGTGACATGTCTGTTCACTATGTGGAAGTGGAGGAAGAGGAACGCAAATCCATTGTGGAAGAAGCGCTGGATTTACGGAAACGCAGACAGGCTCTTTCTTACACAGAACCCACCCCTGATCTTGTCCTGATTAAGCCAATCTTCTGTCTCTCGTAAGTTAAACATTTTTCTCTTCCCTGTTTTTGTTGGAGTTACATTTGTTAACTCAAATGGATCGCTGAAAAATGTAACAAAAAAGACACTTTATTGATCTGTTTTTGATAGGGTCCTTGCACAATACATGTATTGCATAGACCACATGTGTCTACAAGCTCATTTTCATCTGTTGTCCCCTAGCAAAAGCAAAGTGACAGCAGGTTAAAAATACATTTACCAATAAAATCTAAAATACAGCTTTTTTTAAAAAAAAGACCTAAACAATAAGAGAGCATCAGCAGAAAGATTAGATCAACAACAGCTCAATCGACATACACATGATATACTTACGTGATTTTAGGTATAAGATTTGATTTACACCATCAAACTTGGCTTACATCACTGTCAAGGTACGGAACTTCATACCTCGAGGACCTTTGGTATTCAACGATCCTTACAACAACAACAACAACAACCAACACTTTAGACAAGCTAAATACTGTAAGTAGGGGGTCCCCCTCCACTATATTTTACTTTGGGGGTCCTTAGCCTGGAAAACGTTGAAGACTCTTGGTTACTATTGTTTATATCTTAAGATATTTGGTTTGTGAGAATTCTTGGCCATTCATCCAGGAGAATTTCTGTAAGGTCAAAATTAGCTGACTGGCTCACAGTCTCTGTTGTAGTTCATTCCCGTTGTGTGTTGTGTAGGTCACTGATAGATTCAGTTAGGACACAGGTGGCACTTAAGGCCCTTGGGCCAGATTTGGCCCGCCACATCATTTGTTTATGTTACGCGAAAGCCTGGAAATAATAGTTGGATAGTATCTATCTATTATTTCCAGGCTTTCGCGTAACATAAAATATGTCTAATAAGCAAAGTACTTTTCTTACTAAATGTACTCTTTTGTTCCATTGTGACACAACAAATACATGTACTGCATGCAATTGCTTATCTTCTATACTTTGATAGGATCTAATAATGCAAATACTTAAATATTTGCTTTACTCATTATTTCAAAGCAATTATCCATCAAATTGTACAGTGTCAAAATGACATTAAATTTTAGGCTAAACATTTTACCGTAAAATACAGTTACTGTTTTTTTCCATTTATAATAATACACCGTAAAAACAATAACCGGAGATTTTACCGTAAAAAACAGTGGTACACTTTTTCCATTTAAAGTAAAAAAAAAGCTAATTCTAGCATTTTTTTACTGTCAAATTGTGTAATTACAAAATGAGGCAAATCCTTATACTTTTATATTCATATATTATTCACTGTTACAAACGGCCCTCTTAGGGCAGCCATAAATGCAATGTGGCACTCAATGAAAATGAGTTTGACACCCCGGATTTATGTGTTTCTTTCATTTTGTCCATTTCTAATAATGTATTTCAGGAAATGTGTTTTTATTTGAACATTTGCCTGGTCAGACCATTTAACCTGACGCGGGGCTCTTGCTTCAACACAGGTGGAGGCATGTTGGTGAAAGTCTTGTGGCAATGTACAGATATCAGACGACATGTGGGCCTCCACGATTGAGTCTTGGCCGCAGGATTGACTTGTCATCGTACCAGGATGCCAACTTCCTCCAAAACCTTCCTGAACCCAGCAGTCCCATCAGCACTGTCCAAACAGCTGTGCTGAGCAGCAGCCCCAGCTCCTCTCAGCCACCTACTGTCCTCCCTGAGCCATCAGCCCTCTCTCATCCTGACACACAAATTGCCATTGTTGAAATCACTACGGCAGCTCCTTCTGTTGGTTAGTTCCAGAAATGGCTTTAGACATACATTAAGAAAACAAAATACATTTTTAGTATACATTGTACTTTTTAAGATGGTTCCTCCCCATTTGTATTTGCAGCTATGGACCTTTCTCTGTCAGACAAGGCAAAGAAAGCGCCAAAGAGGAAACGTGCAGTAGAAGATATTGTTGAGACGGCCAAGAGACGCTCAGCGCGTGTCCGTAACACAAAGTGCAAAAAGGAAGAGAAGATTGATTTTCAGGAATTACTTTATAAGTACCTTCCTTCCAGGTAGATTTCCGGGTTGTATGTGTGTTGTTTAGTATTGTTTGTAGTTGTATCGATTGGTATTTGTCTGTTTTGCTGATGCAACAAATGATTCCTCTTATATTTGAACTACAAAACCATGCGCTGGTTTCTCATAGGCTAAGGAAGTTTGATCCTGATAATGAAGATGAAAGTCTAAGTAATCTTGAGGCAGAGTGTGATGGGAAGGAGGACATGCAGCCTCTTCATGGCAGCTGCCTGCCACTTGATGCAGTTGAATACATGGAATCTGGTACACCCCAACTCAAAAGAAGTTTATTCAAAGTATGCGTGTCTGTCTTTTGACAAATAATGCGTTTTTCTTTGTAGAGCAACAGGATGTTCATAAGTTCCTTCTCAGAAGTATGGCCAATGGAGGAATACTGGACCTGATGTTATGTTATCTGAAAGCGGTGGGTCAGAAGTTCATGGAGAAGTGGCCACCTGGTCTGACTGCTGTGGTGCTGGAGGTCTATCGGTCCTGGAGGAAGCACAGCTGTGGTCTTCCTAACCCCTTGTTTCGGGACTGCAGTAACCAGCATATCCGGGTAAACAAAATGTGCTTTTATATTTTATAAAAATATTTTAAAAATACATATTTTCATCTCTTGTATCCCATACCATCATTCAGATTCTCATGAGCATTCAGTTTGTATTTATTTTACTGGTAAATCTACAATTTTGTGATCGCAATTATTACATTCTAATATGTCTGTTTCTTGTACAGGAAATGTTGGAAATGAGCTTGGCTTGTATGGAATTGCAGTTGGAGCAATGGTCGCACAATAAAGGCAAGACAGGTGGGTTCTGGCACTGTCCTTTATTGAGCCAATGTAACATTTTTACTTAAAGCCCATCAACCAAATTTAGATGTTTAATATGTTAATATCACCTTTTTTAACCCTCAAAATTTCAGTGTCAAACAGATATGTGTATTTTGGGTGCAAACAATATTTTGGATCAGTGTTTCCCACAGGACTGCAATCTATTTGTTCAGTTAGGTCATCTAATTTGCATAATTGTCCATTGCGCATGTGCATATAATCTTTGTTGATGAAAAGTGAGCAATAAACAATACAAGTAATACAAATATGTTCAGAAATACTAAGGAAGTTTCTTCTGTCGTTTTTTTTAATTTTTTTAATGTCACAAACAAAAAGAAGCTGTGAAAAGAGAGGGAGCCACAGAAGGACATGTTTCTTGTTTAGAAGAGCATCTTTGAGAGGCTCCCAAAGTGTCTTATATCCCCAAAGAAAGACGCTAGATTTATTGATAGTCACTTTTTTCCTGAAAAACAGAATCTAGAGAGGGCTGAATACTCGTTAATATAGCAAAAAAGTCACTAAGTTGGCAACACTATCTCTGTCAGAACAGTGTGTATGTGGCAGAGCTGGGTATTGGCAACAACTTCACAATACAATACAGTAAGTATTGTGATTCGTATTGTATCAGATTGTTCACTGATACATTTAAAATGCAACTTATAATACAAGTTGTATATACTGGATGACGTATGTCAATGCCACTTTGATGTAGAAAAAAGAAAGGCCCTTTACTTTTTAACTGCCGACAGATATTACATCACTAGAAAAAATATCACAATATATTGCCATATGAATACATTTCCCCTGACCCAAGTATGAAGTGTGTAACAGCAGATTTATTGTAGGGAGTTTAAACCACAAGCTACATTTACACGCAGTCCACACTTGATGGATATATGAGCAAGAGCAAGAAATTAATTTTGGGGCAGTGAAAATATATCTGTGATGGGCCACCACAAATAAATGAATGTGTGGGAAATACTGCAGGTAGTTTGCAGATGTTTTACTTTGAAAGGTTGTTAGCAAGATTACAAGTTTGCCATAACATCTTTGTCCTTTTCAGTGTCTCCTAGAAGAAGCAGTTCTGGTTCTTGCAATGACACAGATGAAAATGAATTTGTCGGGCAACATTTCCAGGCTGATTCATTGCTCCTAGCTTTAGGTTCATCCCAAAAAGATATTTTTGAGGACAGCTGGTTGGATGTCATGGTGCGTGTCTACTGGCTGAAAGCTCGATCCCTTGCCCTCCAGGTAGCTTGCTTGTTTTTTCACTTCTTGACCTTTACACTGCCCTCAAGCAGATATGAAAAGGATGTTTGTCTTCTCCCCCTTTTTAGGGAGACATGGACTTGGCCTTAGAGAGCTATGATGTCTGCACTGGGCTGTTGCAGAGCAAGCCCAAGTCCCTTGAAGGGAGACCTTATACAATCAAACTGCCAAATTTAAGGGTAGATGCAGCAATCTCTGTAGAAGAGGTCAGTGAAGTGTTTTATTTTTGTATCCTTTATTTGAATTAAAAAAACATTGTTTTCTGTTTCTATGAACAGATTGATAAAAGACTGAAGTCCCTAGAGCGCTGTCAGTCATTAGAGGAAATCCAGCGGCTTTTTGAATCCGATGACTTTGATTCGGTTGTGCGCCTGCTGCAGCCCACTCTTAATTACGGCAGCAGGAGTAAACACTTGGAGTTTGTTAGTTCAGCACCAGAACGTCCTGCTCAGCTTCTGCTGCTTCAGGTTAGATTATCCTACAACTCTTAATTCAACATCAATGCATTTCTTTATGAGTGTCTTATTCCATCATACATGTTATATTTTGGCACAGAATTCCCTGTTGAAGCTGCAAGACTACCAGCAATGTCTGGAGTCAAGTGAGCTGGCTATAAATGAAGCCTTGCAGCAGCTCAACTCCTCTCCAAACAGTTCTGCACCTGCGAAGGAGGAATGGGTTAGCACCATTTCAAAGCTGCTGGACGGCGTTGAGGTCTGCTTCAATAAGGACTCAGAGCTCCTCAGCAATGTCCCCCACTTCTCTAGTATGGCTCGACTGGCAAACAATCTCATTCAGGTTAGAAGTGTGCTAAAATCATACTAATTGTATAAGGGGCTTGAGTTTGTCTTGGATGTTAATATATTTTGTGATTGTTTTTTCAGCTGATTGACCTTAGCATGACTATTTCGGACGATCCAAAAGAACCTTATTTCTTCTCGGTGCTGCCATGGATTATTTTATATCGCATAATCAAACACGAAGAGGCTGCTTTTAACTGTATGCTTCAACAGCATATGACTGTAGGGGATGACGAAGGTTTGTGGAGTCCTTGTTCAAGTTTCCCTTGGTGCTTTGCGCATGCTAGCTGTTGCACAGTGAGTGACAGTGTTGACATGAATTTGTAGATGACTCAGACTCACCGATGCTGCCGTCCTCTCTGATGCTTTTGAACACTGCTCATGAGTACCTTGGCCGTCGCTCCCTGTGTTGCAGTTCAGATGGGGCACTACTTAAGTTTTTTGTAAGTCTCTTTTTGTACAAAAACTCTTTGAGACTTCAATATGTCAATGTGACTTTATGTTGTGTTCATAGCCCTAACACATTTGACAACAATTTGATAGTATATCTACTTCCTTATAGGTTAATGTTTTGGAAAAAGAGTTTGCAGCCACTGCCAATACTGATTCTCATCCCTACAAAGAGGAGTTGGAGATGGCCTTAGAGCAGTGCTTTTTCTGCTTGTATGCCTACCCTAGTAAGAAGAGCAAGGCCCGCTTCCTTGAAGACCACTCATCACCACAGGTCAGACACTCCAGTCCTCAGAAATCAGTACCTCCAGGAAATCGCAATGTTGCAGTTGCGGCAATTCATGCAAATACAAATGAATGCCCACAAATTAAATGTGTTGGAACATATACTGTTTTAAATGGTCAAACACTTTTCAAGCTCCAAACATACACAGAGAATGTCTGCAACTTCTCGACGACAGAGCAGACAGCGGACAATAAGGAAGCCTTTGGTGGTGTTTCTTTCTGTAAATATTACTACTAAGAATAGTCTGATCAGGGTTTTATGCTACAGATACTGATAATCCGTGATAATTTTTCATGTATTTATAGTGAGTGCTATTGACAGTTCAACAATATCAACACAATAGTTTTGTTTTGTCTTTTATTACATATACTTGTTTGAGCAAAAAAAGTCAATAGTACATAGTAACTAAACAAAATCAAAAATTGTTGTCTATTACTCATTTAAATCCTTTGGTTTTTGCCCTCTAAGTCCTCTTTTGTACAGGGAATTGTTCCTTAAATTTGTAGACATTAAATAAAACAAAAAAAAAATATTTAGAGAAAATATCGACCTAATGTCTCTAATACCACTAATATACTGATACTACCCATGGTATCGGAATTGTAATTTATGGATCGATCCACCCTCCCCATACATGTCGTTGACTTCATGTGACAATGCTGACACACCAACAGTTGCTGTTATATTATACTCCCTTTAGATGCTTGTTATTCTACTTGTTCATTTTCTGTTATAGATTCAATGAGGTTCCATCTACACTTCTTAAAGGGGAGCTGCACTTTTTCGGGAATGAACATTTAACAAAATGCGATTGTTGAATGAAATACTTTTAGAACCAGGTTAGAGGGAGGAAAAAACATTTCTATGGAATTGGTAATGGAATCAAATTACTAGATGAGAAATGGAACAAGACAAATTGACTTGCAGTTTTATGTTTGTTCGTACATCCTAATGAAAATGCCAGTGTTAGTGTTGTATTTTGTCATTTATGCATGCGGCCACTAGAGGGTGTCATTGGTTGCAAATGGATTTGAGGAGAACCCTTTTGAAGTACTTACATAACACAGTTGTATGAGGTTTCCCCAAGAAATCCCACTACAGTAGTACTTACAGTGGCATTACAATAAATACTAATATCTGGTATTTGGAAACAATCTGTGTGTTGCAGGTGGAGCTGCAATGGAGTGACACTCTTTTCATGTTCCAGTATTTTAAACCAAAGTCGCTGCCTGAGTTTGACAGCTACAAGACAAGCACCGTATCTGCAGATTTAGCTAATCTGTTGAGGAGGTTTGCAGGAATCGCCCCCCTAAGTGAAACTCCCACCCTCACCATGGATGAGGTAGCTGCCTACATCGAGGACAATACACATAAGGTCAGTTTGTCAAACAATACTGTGTAAATGGGATGCACTTTTCATTTGTAGATTTTGCGTAAAATGGTTCATACTGCTTGTATGAACCGTGCTGTTACGATAACTTAAGCAAGGGCAGGCAAAGTGCTGATAAAACAAAGAATAATTGTGTCGTTTAAACAAATAGCCTTCAATATAGCAGCAATAACAAAACAACACCAACAATTTTAAGCTTCCTCAAAAAGAAAATAGCATCTTGTGATTATGATAATGCGTTAGGAAAACTGCACACAGGTATATTGACAACATTTAGCTGGCGGACTTTGGCTAAAAATGATAGTTAAGTGCATGGGTGTAAGGATGACTTTAATTTTGGGGGTCACAAAAATCCGAAACCTGACAGATCTGTAAAAAGTTCCAAAATATGTAATATATTAACTACACTGCAAAACACTTAAAAATATGTCACATGAAATATTATTTTCAGTAACAACTTTTAAACATGAAACAATGTTGTAAAACTAAATGTTCATTTTATAATATCTTTTTAAAACGCAAAGCAGTTTGGACAACAAAGAAAGTCGAATAATCAATCTTCGCCTATGCTTTAAGCTATTTTTCACACACCTCCATATCTCCGTTGTTGATTGATTGATTGATTGAGACTTTTATTAGTAGGTTGCACAGTGAAGTACATATTCCGTACAATTGACCACTAAATGGTAACACCCGAATAAGTTTTTCAACTTGTTTAAGTCGGGGTCCACTTAAATTGATTCATGATACAGATATATACTATCATATATACTATCATCATAATACAGTCATCACACAAGATAATCACATTGAATTATTTACATTATTTACAATCAGGAGTGTGGAGGGGGGGTGGGGGGGGGGGGGGATATGGACATCAAGTAGTGGACATAGAGAGAGAGAGAGAGAGAGAGAGAGATCAGAAGGCATAAGAAAAATAATCTGCATTTGATTGTTTACATTTGATTATTAGCAATCCGGGGGGGGTGTTAGTTTAGGGTTGTAGCTGCCTGGAGGTGAACTTTTATAGCGGTTTTGAAGGAGGATAGAGATGCCCTTTCTTTTATACCTGTTGGGAGCGCATTCCACATTGATGTGGCATAGAAAGAGAATGAGTTAAGACCTTTGTTAGTTCGGAATCTGGGTTGTTAGTGAGCAAGCTAACAAGAAAACTGTCTTACTGAGGAGAGTCGGAAACTGCATCCTGCAGATGTACGACATGCCTTCACTTTAGTTGCTCCCGCCTCACAAAACAAAGTCTACTCTAAAAATTGAGCAAGTTATGTGTATCTTTGGCGGGTTTAGTTTTCACTCATGTTTTTGCAGTGGCCACAGCCATGTTTGTCTCTCTGTAGCTCTGCAGTCACTGATTGTGCAGACACTTGTTTGTTTTTGTTCGGAAATATACGCTATCAACAAATGAAATGGTCTGCAACTAATTTTATTATCGATTTTTGTTTACCATGTCAATGGATTGTTGCACCACTACTTGTAAATACTAATTGCCTTTTTATGTTTTACGAGTTCAAGTCAAGTATTACTTGTTTTTAACATAACCACCATTGTAAAACTGAATGAGAATCTATTCAAACTTCAGGGTATTACAAGTATGCAAGTTTGCTACCCCTGTTAACTATTAAACATTTGAAACCACAATGTTCAATGTGTTGTCTTTCAAGGCCCCAAGCCTTCCAGATGGAAGCCCACCAGCCCCTCCAATCGTTAATGAGATCTACTATCTGCTGGCTGATTACCACTTCAAGAACAAGGAGCAGTCCAAAGCCATGAAGTTTTATATGCATGATATCTGCGTGTTTCCTAACAGGTATGTCATTTCTCTCTTAGCAGTGATTAAGTTTAACTGATTCATTTGGTTTTTAATTGAGTTATCAAATTAATCTGTCAACCTTTGTAATCAATATGGCAGGTTTGACTCCTGGGCAGGAATGGCTTTAGCAAGGGCCAGTCGTATTCAGGAGAAACTCAATTCCAATGAGCTAAAAAGTGACGTGCCCATATGGAAACACTCGCAGGCAGTGCTCAACTGCTTTAAGCGGGCCCTGGAGATAGACAGCTCCAACCTGTCATTGTGGATCGAATACGGAACCATATCGTATGCTTTGCACTCGTTTGCTTCACGGCAGCTAAAGCAGTGGCGTGACGAGCTCCCTTCAGAGGTGGTCAAACAGGTGAGGCAAATGCCATCCGTACAGTTTTTACAATGTCACATCACTTGGCTGAAGATGGTCTCTTAGAGAGCTGTAGCTGTCGTTATTTTAGTAATCGAGTAATCTATCATTTAGTTTGTTGGAGTAATTGGATGAAACACACTTTATAGCCTCATTGTGCATTTTTTAAAAATAGTTCAAATAACACATTTTCTGCTTGCCATAACCTTCATTCTTTTTTTGAATGAATGCACGTCATCAACATTGTACTTTTAACATGCATGCATTAATATAGGGAAAACAACTGTTGATGAACACGGATCACACAGCCGCTCTCATGTGCAATTTAATTGAAGCGCTGCGTATTTACATACAGTAGTTGTCTTCAAAATGACTTATTAAGCTCTGCTGTGCCATTGTTTTCAGATGGAAGAAAGGAGAGATTCTATGTTGGAGACTGCAGCTCAGTGCTTCCAGGGGGCTTCACGATGTGAGGGAGACAGTGATGAAGAAGCATGGCTCATTCACTACATGCTGGGGAAAATAGCAGAGAAACGCAAGCAGCCACCTGTGGGATATCTGCAGCTTTACCAAAAGGTAAACCTTTGAATGAAGTATTTCTTAACAATAAGGTTGGGTATTTACAGTAAGTCAGTCACAGGGCACTGACAGTCAAACAGCCACTGTTTTTTTTAATATGTCCAGTCCAGCCTCTCAGGCAAATCATATTGTGGATAAAGATGCAGCAACATATCTGCTGTACAGAATGGCTTTACAAAAGATATATGTATGAATAATTGTGTGCATGTCCATATGCAAACGCCTATGTGTGTTTGCGTGTACAATATATTTGTCTATGTGCGGGAGGCAAAGTACAGCCCCGGCCACCCAGAGAGCCCAACCCAAAACAGCAGGTGCGGTACCCAGGGAACAAGGGAGCACCAGCCCCACGCAGACAGTCCGGCCAGAAGGCCAGCGACGGGACCCCAGAACTGAGCCCACCGTGCTTTTACCCAACACAACATCCCAGTACACTTCAAAGCAGGCAGCACCCTGAGACTGTGACTAGTGCATCCTAAAGACCGGACACCCCACACCCACAAAAACAATCTGGTGTATGCTATCCAGTGTAATGATGAATGCACTGATTCATATATTGGGGAAACAAAACAACCACTAAGCCGACGCATGGCACAGCATAGACGGGCAAACTCTTTAGGCCAAGAGTCAGCGTCTATGTGCACCTCAGGGAGAACCAGCACTCCTTTGACAACAGATTGTGGACAGGGAGGAGGAGTGAGAGAAGTCAAGGTTGAAGAACCCTCCCTGAACAGAGGAGGTGGTTTGCGACACCACCTATCTCCAACAGAAAACACTGTACTTTCAACTATTCCTAAAAGACTCTGCAATTTAGTCTCCAACAAATAACAGGAGTTAGAAACATTGTCACAATGCCATTTGTTTACAACTGACTGGAATGCTTCCGACTATTTTGGACTGGTACTAGTGGATCCACAGCGATTGTTCTGCCACACAATACCTCAACGCTAACAAGGGGATATTTTACTTTAACGACTGTCGTTGGCTATGACAGTTGGGATTGCTCGTTTGCATCAAAAGCGTTGTTTTTCTCACTACGATAGGGCGAAACCATCCTTCCCAAGCACACCCTTCTGGTTTTGAGGTATAAATATTTGGGGTTTTGGCACCAGCCGCTAGGCTAGATCTGACCAGTCTAAGTCTATGAGCACAAACTGATGAAGCCTACTCAGATGAGAGGCAAAATGTCTTCTAAGACAAAACAAACCGTCCAGTTGCGATCGATTGAATGCCCTGAGATAATCTGTGCAACATGTTTACCAAAGAACCACTATTTCATGTTATGTAAACTGCAAGGAAGGGTTTTATATGTAGAAAAAAAAATCATAAATCGTAGTACGACCCCTTTAAGGCGCTGTACGTTCATGAACATTGGAACTCTGAACATTAACACCAGCCAGTCGTTACAATACATCAATTCTTCTCAACTAGTGGGGCGGGTCCCTCTGGATAGTCAAGGTGGCATGCTGAGGTAGTATCGTGCAGTATCATGCATTAACCCTGCTGCGTAAAGCTGTGCATTCCAAAATGCCATTGTGTAGTTAATCCTGACTACCTTATTTTATATGGTAAAAAAATAAATCTTCTTGTTCATATACTTTTACATTTTCTTCTAGTCTGACAACTATACAATATAAAAAATATTGTATTTATTTTTGTTTTGTAGATTAAAAGTGTTGTTTATATTGTATAATAATATTATAGATTATTATTTGAGTTTATTTCATTGTATTTTTTTTAATCAAATGGTTCAAATTGGTCAAAAAATTTTCATAGTTTAAATAAGGATTACATATTTCTCCCTAGGCAAATTGCTGTTACGGACTACAGAGCAATTTGAATTAAGTTATTCTTTGTTGTAAGTTGATATATATGTCTTTATTTTTTTGTTTTGTGTAATGTTAATAAGGTTAAACAGAGGTCTATTTACAACCGTTTTATAAACAAATGATACTATTTATATTTGCAGTTGAGAGGGGTGGAAAGCGCCAAATATTTTTTCTTCCTGGTGTGGCGTACCAGAAAATAATTGAAAAGCACTGCAATACATAAACTCCGTAGTAAGCTGTTTGGCCTGATGCCACCTATTAGCAGGGTCAAAACAAGTCAATGACTCCTTTTCACATATTGTGTCTTATCTCTGTAGTTTAAGCTTAAGTTGAAGTTTTTTCACATTTTTAGGAATTGTATTTGTTTTGAAGCCCAAAACGAGTGGCAACTGTAAAGTATTTAATACAATGACATTCTATTTTATATTCTATTCTAACCTAGTCCCAGCATATGGTGGGCTACATTTAATCATTTTAGTGTCATTAGATTTTCTGTAAAAATAAAGCCAATAATGAAATTAAAGTTTAAATGCATAGTGGTACCAGTAACAAAATGTTTGTACATCATTTGACAACACTATCTTACATAAAATACTACTTTTGTTATGGCTCCCAATTTTGATGAGTTGAACTCAAAGATCTAAAACTTTTACGATATACACAAAAGATCTACAGTATTCCTCCCAAATATTGTTCACTAATCTGTCTAAAACTGTGTTAGTGAGCAGTTCTTTGCCAAAATAATCCATACCACATCACAGGTGTGGCATATCAAGATGCTGATTAAACAGCATGATAATTGCTCAGGTGTGACTTTACCTGCCTGCCATTCTGAAATGTGAAGTTTTGCTTTATTGGGGATCTGGGCGGTCAGAAAAGCAGTCAGTATTTGGTGTGACCATCATTTGCCGCACGCAGTTCAACACACTTCCTTTGCATAGTGTGAACAATATTTGAGATGAAAAGGTTTTTTGTGTATATAGAACACATTTTAGGTATTTGAAAGATAGGAACAAAAACAAAAGTGTTACATTGATATTTTTGTTTAGTGTATTTTTAATAATATTAATAACTACAATTCGTGTTAATCAAAAAACAAGGGAATCCGAGTGAGGTGAAAATGACTATATATATATATATATATATATATATATATATATATATATATATATATATATATATATATATATATAATTACTTGAAACTAAGTTGGTTGACATAATGAGGGGGTTTGTTTCATAATCCACCTCCAGAAACAAAGATTGCTGCGTCTCTCCCCTCAAGACGCTCTTCTCATTTGTGTTTCCCCAGGAGAAAACAGTCTATGGCATTAGTCATAGCTGTGTTATGATCAAATTGTTGAAGGCAGGTGAACCTTTGAGATTGCAAACACGATGTCACGGAGGTTGGCTGCACATGGGGGGAAGAGGAGAGAACCAAGCATAGTTCATCCTTATTCCAGCACTCAATATCGCCCTTTTATCTTGTCGTTGTATCTGTTTATTTATTATGTGATGCAATTCCTTTCCAGTTTGTTGATTGTCCTCTTTTTTTCATGTGAAGGCGGCACATTTTCTGCATGAGGAGGCTGCCAGGTATCCTCGCAAAATCCATTATCACAATCCACCTGACCTGGCTATGGAAGCCCTGGAGGTAAATCGCTGGTACATAGCTGTATTGCAGCTAGAGTTCCAGCAGGTCTGAATTATGAGCCACTTAATAGGGTTGGTATGTGAAAGCACTCCGATTTAAAGGAATTGTACACTTTACTTCTTCCAGTTGCACTTTCGTCTCAGCGCCACCACCCTAAAGCTACTGGAGGCTAATGAGCCCAATCTGGACCATGAGGCTTTGTTCAATTTGTTGGTTCAAGCAGCTTTAGGGCCATTTGCCAGAGGGGAAGAAAAGAGCATCCCCAACATACCCAGGTCAAATGAAAAGTAAGTTACAGTTTAAACCCTACATACATTACTTGAAAGCATCTTTCATTGTAAAAATGAATGTATTCTTTATGAATTCCAGGGAGAAATCTACCTCAGTGATGGATGGAGACTTTAATAGCTCTTCAATAGGCATAGGGAACGTCCTTAGCTCCTCCCTTCAATCAGTTGCCACTCCAGGTGTGACTTCCCCTCTCTACGTGGCTACGCCATTTGACCACGATTACGCCAAGCGCAAAACTCTTCGACGGCAGCAGTGGCAGCAGCAGCGGCATGAGGAACAGCAGGCTGATGGTACAGTCCAGTCCTAGACCCTGTCTCTGGGCTTGGGCCCTTTGCCCTTTATTGCACTGGGAAAGGAAGTCCACTTAGGAGTGTTCAGTTTGAAAATAACCATGTTGTGTGCTTTGGTTTGGGTTAGAATGATCCCCATACACTGGGTGATAGGGATCTGGTGAAATGGGCAATATGGCTACCGTCTGCTTAAGTACTTTGCCATACCTTAACGGGCATAGACTTGCAAAGGGCACAGAGGCCTGAATGTACGCATGTATGTGCTTGTCATGCCTGTGTTTGTCTTGTTGCTGCCTCAACCTTTTTACTTTCCTTACCAGCTTGCTTCTCCTACTATTATACCTAGAGATATCAGATGGGGCTGTTTCTTAACTGATCTGAAATTGGCTGATGATTTACCAAGCCCATACAGCTGCTTTATCCTGGTGTTTACGTGGCTTAAGATTGTAGTCACGTGAAAGATTGCTTGAAAAAGGACATACAATACATTTTCTGATTCCTTATTATACCCCTGCACACGGTCAAGAGTACATCAATTCCAGGAGGGTGCATGTCTTGCCAGAACACCGTCTAGAATTTGAGAGTGACAAGCTGCAACTGATGTGCTAATATCCATCCTCAGCCACTTCTAAGTCACTAATCCTCCCCTACATTGCGGAAAATAAACTACAAGTAACGTTATCACTGCAGGACTAGAGGACGAGGAATGGCTAATCTTAATAAAGACGGAGCAGGAGGACACAAAGTCGTGCTAACCGCTAAAGCTTCAATGTAAAGCGAGTGTGATCGATCCAAATATTGATAGTATCAATACCTAGTATGTATCAGTATATGAGCGATACTAAGTGATTAGATCAATATGTATTCTTTTTTATTCTTTGTATTATTGTCATTTTTACTAATCCACTAACATAATCTATGATAACATTGTCAAAGTATGGCATCAGGTCTCAAAAACAAATCAGATGGGAGCCCAAAAAATTCCATTATTTAATTACTAAATGTGACATTCTTAATGTAAGTATACATTATGCCCATTAAATCTTAGATGGCATTGATCACTACAAAAATATTAGGACTGTCAAACGATTCAAATATTTAATTGCAATTTGTCCCCAGTTAAATCATAGTTAATTGCGATAATTTCAAGTGGAAGTTTTTTATCTTTAATAAGTTTACCTCATTAAAATGTACACCCGCCATGGGAGTGGACAGTTTGTTGGATTTTTGCAATTGTTTTTTTTCTTCTTTTTAATAAAATAAATAAATAAATAAACTAGCTTTTTTTTTAACACAAGCACAAAATGGACATAAGCAGATTTGCACACATAGAGATGCAAGACATGTTCGACCTTGGGTCTAATCCAGTCCTTAATTGCGCTCTCTCTCTCTCTCCCATTATGAAATTCTCATCACTTGTTTTTCTGTCAGTCTGGGCTCCGACGTAGTTACACATGCGTCATTTGCATGCATATTTTTAAAGATGTGTAAAGTGGTTTGTGATAACCAGGGAACATAAAAAAGACAAACTACCATACTTGCCGGTGCAGTCGTGTTTTGCTTTATTGTGTGGACAGATAAGCAAGCCCAAATAAGCAACCACATGTTAAAAAAACTAACCCAAATTAACGCAACCTACTACTCACAATTTTTACAAGTCGCTTGTAATGTGCAAACTTAGCAACACTACTTACAGCGAAAGTGAATGGAAATAACTTTGGTCTTGTGGAGAGAGCGACCTGCCAGGGCTTCAGAGATTAACTTGCCATTCAATATACATTTTTATTTGGCCATTCTTGCTCTCTATTTGTTCCTGTCACTCAACAGAAACCTACCTGAACGCCGCTGCTTTTGAACTGAGGGCCGCACAGGACGCATGTTAATCACGTGATAAAAAAATTGTTTCGTTAAAGTAAACTCGTTATATATACACCGTATTTTTCGAAGTATAAGTCGCACCGGAGTATAAGTCGCACCGGCCGAAAATCCATAATAAAGATGGAAAAAAACATATATAAGTCGCACAGGAGTATAAGTCGCATTTTTTGGGGAAATGTATTTGATAAAAGCCAACACCAAGAATAAACATTTGAAAGGCAATTTAAAATGTCTAAAGAATAGTGAACAACAGGCTGAATAAGTGTACGTTATATGAGGCATAAATAACCAACTGGTATGTTAACGTAACATATTATGGTAAGAGTCATTCAAATAACTATAACATATAGAACATGCTATACGTTTACCAAACAATCTGTCACTCCTAATCGCTAAATCCCATGAAATCTTATACGTCTAGTCTCTTATGTGAATGACATCAATAATATTATTGGATATTTTACGCTAATGTGTTCATCATTTCACACATAAGTCGCTCCTGAGTATAAGTCACACCCCCGGCCAAACTATGAAAAAAACTGTGACTTATAGTCCGAAAAATACGGTATATATATATATATATATATATATATATATATATATATATATATATATATATATATATATATATATATATATATATATATATATATATATGTATGTGTGTGTGTGTGTGTATATTTACATATATATACTGTATATATGTGTGTTTACATATATTAGAGTAATTATATAAACAAAGTAAACAGTTACAACAAATATAACTGGCACTTAATCAATCAAGGTAAAATACACAATATGGTGATAGAAATAACATGACATTAAGAATAATGCATTAAACACACAGTTGGAAAAATGTGTTACTTTAACAGAAGCGTCAACTACCAAGTTCATTAGAATGAGTTGTTAGAGCTGTCAAGGATGGAGTTCATATCATTGGACTAAAAGATAACTCAAATGAAATTGTCATTGATCCTGAAATAAATGACATATGGACTTACCTTGAGACACACCACTTATCAGTCATTGGACCAATTGATCTGGGGTTGTTTCCTTGATTTACCTGACTCTTATTTTGTCATTTTAACAAAATGGTTGGAGTTATGGTATGGAAAATCTTGAGTGGTTTGACCCACACCTACCAAAAACCTTAAGGACGAACAAGACAGATACTTCTAGCCAGGCCCTTGTGTCTAACATCCAACATTTCTCACCACACAAACCTTGTGAATGATTCTATGTCAGGTGTCGCAGCACTTTGTATTTTTTAAGACTTTAAGGCTCAAATTAAGTATGTTTATAAAAAAACGGCATTTATGAATTCTTGAGTTTGTGTACCCCGCCTGCCACCCGAATGCAGCTGAGATAGGCTCCAGCACTCCCCGCGACCCCAAAAGGGACACACAAGTGGTAGAAAATGAATGAAAGAGTTGATGTACTGGTATGTACATACAGTATATGTATGTTCTCACCATGCTTGGGTGTGTTTTCTTGTTCTACCTGGGCACTCTGGCTTTTCCCCACATCCCAAACAACATACTAGTTGGATATTGTAAAGGTGTGCGTGTGAATACTTGTTAGCCTCGATGTATGCTATGATTGAATGCTCAGCAGTTCCGCTTCTCTTTACAGTGTAGAAGATGGATGTATTTATATGAACTAATGTACCTGCAGTTATTGAAACATTTTCAAATTGAAATCTTATCCAATACATAGATACATTGTATCCTACTATCAAATACATGAGTTTAAACAGACTCCACATGGAATACTGAGGTAAAAAACGTGTACTTATGTTGATGCATCCCATGTTCCATCTTAAGCTTGAATGTCTATAAACTGCAGCCATATTGCCCATGTTGCCAGTTTTGTCCCCCCCTTTGCCAGATTTTTCCTACCTCCCTACCTATCTATCTACCTTCCTACCCACCTACCAACCTATCTGCCTGCCTGCTACCTCTTTTGCCTGCTTGCTGTTACCACCTGCTTTGCTACTTCTATGCATGTAGTTCTAATAGGGCCATTGTCTCCACGACTGGAGCATCTTAACTTAATTCACTTCTGCGTCTGGTGCTTCACACGGTGGCTTTTTGTTACGTTTTTGTGTGGGCTGAACTTGACCAAATAATCTGGGCTCCCTGCAGATGTCTTGTTCTGTGTGAATTGTGTTTTTCACACTAGTGGGAAATAATATCCATTTAGTACAAAGGAGCAAAGTCAGAAACAATGTGGGTGGTCTGTTATTGGCAAAGAACTGAACATCGAGTTCTAGAAATGCGGGGCTGTGCGCATGTTAGCCAATCTCTCTGCTTAAAGCTCATTCAACTGATAAGATTGTAGGGCTTGATTCAGACAATCAGTTATCAGGAAAAAGTGTCTTCATCATCCTATGATGGAGATTTCTCTCAATTGTGTGATATGCTGCTCTCCTATTGGTTGTAACATGCACCTTTTCTTACATTGGTCATTTCAAAGATATACAGTAGATCCTCTTGTTTCAAGCTTAGACGAGAAAGAGGAATGGTACATGTACTGTACTAAAGATATGTTATTGTCTGAATTTGGTTCTACAAGGGGAGTGGCTTTTATTCAACGGCCCTCATTTGTCATTTGATTTTGTAACCAAGCTGTAATTTAAATGTAATGTATAAAATGCATTCAGAGGAACAGTTCTGTTGGACATTGTTGTAAAACCAGCTCCCCATATCTTCAACAGCCTCATCAGAGTTTGACCATGATTACTGCTTGCCCAGGTCTTCAATGTGGCTGGCTTCCCTGAATGGTACTGCTCTCCAAATCCACCCGAACTCTCTCAGAAGCTATATCTTCAGTCAGAAAAGAGCTCTGTAATGAAGTGCATTCGTAACAGAGGCACCTATTTACACACGTTTAGCTTCACACAAGACTGACAGTGTTGTAAGGTGTTTGCTGTTTACTTGTGATTGTGAGTCTTTTGAAAAGTCCTGTGTGTTTCCCTCTACTCCTGATTTGGTAATCTACAGTTCTCTGCCAATGATCCTCCAGATTTCTCATAATTTAGCAGTTAAGAACTCTGACTTAGATTTGGACTCCTTTCCAAACTAATCACACCCCAGCCCATCTTTACCCAACCCTCCTCGTACAACAACATTCTTGTATTGTGATTACTGATTCTGAATTTGGACTTTAGGTCACCAGAGTCTTCAAACAATATGGACAGAATAGTACATGTAAACTAAAGAACCATGCATACCAACGTTTTAGGGGAAACAAACAAAATCTGTATGCATATTTTTCCAAAGACAATCACTATTCATTGGGGAAAATGACTTGTGTTTATCGTTTTGACAGAACGCAGTCAGGACAGCGAGGTGGTCTTGCTCTCTGACTCCAACTCCACCCAGGATGTCTTCACAGATCCCACCAGCTCACAAGACAGCAGCCACATACCAGCTTCCGGAAAAGTCACGTCTTCATCATCAGAAAGCACAACGCCGGTGAAGGAAGGCGAGCCTTTGCCCGAGGACATAGGTAATACCAGGACATACATCACTGTTGCACAGTTGCTTATTTTGTCCACTCACATCCAAATAGTTCATTTGCCCCTGTTACAGGTGGCCCTCGTTTTATGACGTTTTGCTGTTACAAAGACATACATTGTTTAAAAAGAAACTAGTTACGTGTGAGTGTACAAATATGCAACCCTTCATGGTTTCTGTGTACACTTTGGGGTTAATTATGTAGAAAAGCCAAAAGCAGTGAAGTTGTGTAAATGGTAAATAAAAAGAGAATACAACAAATCCTTTTCAACTTATATTCAATTGAATAGACTGCAAAGACAAGATATTTCATGTTCACATTGAGAAACATCTTTTTTTTTCTCCAAATAATCATGAAGTTAGAATGTAATGCCAGCAACACATTGCAAAAAAGGCATGTTCACCAGTGTGTTACATGGCCTTTCCTTTTAACAACACTCAGTTTTGGTTTGGGAAGTGAGGAGACACATTTTTGAAGTGGAATTCTTTCCCATTCTTGCTTGATGTACAGCTTAAGTTGTTCAACAGTCCGGAGTCTCCTTTGTCGTATTTTAGGCTTCATAATGCGCCAGACATTTTCATCACCTAGCAACATATGCTGCTCCAAAACCTTTCAGCATTAATGGTGAATATAATGAGAAATGGCTTGGAATGTTTTACTTGCACTTACACTAACTGTAGTTACTAAAAGTGGTTTTCTGAAGTGTTCCTGAGCCCATGTGGTGATATCCTTTACACACTGATGTCGCTTTTTGATGCAGTACCGCCTGAGGGATCGAAAGTCACGGGCATCCAATGTTACGTGCAGTGATTTCTCCAGATTCTCTGAACCTTTTGATGATATTACAGACCTTAGATGATGAAATCCCTAAATGCCTTGCATTCTCACACATTTGGAGAAGGCAAGGAGTGGTGACCCTTGTCCCGTCCTTGTTTGTGAATGACTGAGCATTTCCTGGAAGCTGCTTTTATACCCAATCATGGCACCCACCTGTTCCCAATTAGCCTGTTCACCTGTGGGATGTTCCAAATAAGTCTTTGATGAGCATTTCTCAACTTTCTGGGTCTTTTTTGCCACTTGTGCCAGCTTTTTTGAAACATGTTGCAGGCGTCAAATTCCAAATGAGCTAATATTTCCAAAAAATACCAAAGTTTCTCAGTTCAAATGTTAAGTATCTTGTCTTTGCAGTCTATTCAATTGAATATAAGTTGAAAAGGATTTGTTGTATTCTCTTTTTATTGAGCATTTACACAACAGGACAACTTCACTGCTTTTGGCTTTTGTATAAGAGCTTACTTACATTAGTCTGGGAATATAACTTGTTCGGAACCCGAGGACCACCTGTACTCATCTTAAAGTGTGAGTGTTTTGGGCAGTTATTTGTAGTAGTTCTTTGCTGCTTCCTACTTCAGAGTCACTTGGAGGTCATACTGCCCACCAGACAGAAGAGAATGTGGTTGAGGAAATTGTGGAAATGCTGATGGTGACACTGCCTGAGACTTCAACTCCCAAAGTGTCCGTGGATTCCTGCCTTCCTGCCGTACCAGTCCCAGCCACCCCGCCAAAAGTAGCCGCCTCTCAACAGGCTGCTTTTCAAACCCCGGCCAGCGATGGCAAAAAGAAGCCAGAGCCCCCCGCTGAGGTGATGGAGGTACCAAAGGCCCTGCCTACAGAACGTGCTGATCAGAGACGAATGCTGGTGGAAATGTGCATCCGTGCTCTTTTCCTCTGTCTCGGGCGCTTCCCTCAACACTATAAAAGTCTCTACCGCCTGGCTTTCTTTTACACCAACAGCAAGACCCACCAGGTCAGTCTAGCCCTGTTATTTCCACTAACAACATGCTGCCTCTGTGTACATAAGCAGTGCATTCAGCCCTTGACAACATTGAATGTGACATTTACACCAGGTTATGCTTACTATTTACTGTGGCATTATGTTCAGTATTTATTGCAGTGTTCCCCCCACACTAGTTGCTGAAACAGGCTGCATGAGCTCTGAGGCTCTGTGGGTAGAGGTATGCGTGGGTGTTAAACCATGCTTTCTCAGCCAGTTTGGCACAGGGAGCTTGTGTTGCACTTTACTGTGGTGGCATCCTTCTGTCAGCACTCCTAATGCAAGCTGTGTGCCCACTAAAACTATGGAAACTCCCGGTTCCTTTAAATGTTATAACATTTTGTGATATGCCTGCATAGCTTTTAGCTATTAAAGATAGCTTACGCTTTACTCATTTCAGATGACAATTTTAGTAGACGTTTATACAACATGTCAGTATGTTTTAGCTGTGCCAATATATTGTCATAGGTCATTTTGAAATGTAATCATGTATGATTTTTACTTGTTTTTTGTTTTTTTAACCACAGAACCTGCGGTGGGCCCGTGATGTGTTGCTAGGATGCAGTGTCCCATGGCAACAACAGAAGCACATGCCTGCGCAAGGACTCTTCTGTGAAAGAAACAAGACAAACCTGTTCAATGTATGTTCAGTTCACGTTGTCTTTTTATCAGCTTCATTTCTAAACACAAATGCTGCTATTTGTTTTTTGTTGATAACAGCTAATAAGAATGCATGATCATCACAATAATCATCACTTTTGGTTGACACTGTCAGAAAGGGATTTGTTTAAACACAATGGATCTTATGTTTGTTTGTTCTTATAATCAACACAGGATTTCCCCCAGTTTGCCAATATACCTGTGGCCGTGGGGGTGTGGCTAGGGGCTTGTCTAATATGACGTCTTCATATAATTTGCATAATCGTCTGTGACGCAAACATTGTCTTTAAAAAAAAGCAAAAGAAACGTTGCGCATACATTTAAAAGCAAATACGTGTTATCAGTAATTAGTATTAACATATATTTTTTCTTATATTATATTGTTTTGCTACATTTTTCAATCATTGTAACACAGGCCGTATACCAGTGGCGGCTGCTGGTGTTTCAAGTAGGGGAAGCTCTCTAAACATGAATACGGTCTCCTAAAACAGATAAAATATATAATTAGAAGATTGGAAAATTCTCCTTATGAAACTTAAAAAATGCTCTGGCAGTGGTTTATACTTCAAGATCGCGAAATTGTCCATTTTGCTGTCAATCAAAAAGAGATTCTGTCTCCAACGGCTGATCCAATCAACTTGCGGAAGCCCGGCGTCCAGGCCAGCTGAGGCCGAGCCCACTTCTCATTCAATTCCAGAGCGGGCGGCGTCTGTGGGCGGGACAAAGCCCAGCATTTATTCAGTGACTGTCTAGTTTGGCTGCGGTGGTACAACACACTATAATTCACGCTACCACAATTAATGAGAAGAAAGTTGCATCAGCTGTCACAAAAATATTCTGAACAAAAGTTGATTGCATTTTAGCGCATATCTAGTTAATTAAATGTAAACACAAAAGTACATACAGTATTTTACCACTTTTGTATATATTTTAGGTGAACAGCCTCTGCTATGTTAGAACAAGGCGGGTAAGGGAAGTTGGCAAGTAAGATCCGTCATTTCAAGATAGGGATTGGCTTTAAGGGCCGGGGTGCGACGCGGGGCTCGGTGCGTACCACAGTTGGAGGAGCCATTGCCTGCAGTTGACGTGGCCGGCGCCTCGGTCTTCTCCCCATGTCCTTTTAAAATTTGCACATTGCACATTTTGTGGATTGCTCTGTGCGGGTACCCAGTATCTCGGATATATTGAAGTACTAGCAGAGTGGAAAAACATTTACATCATTGTATCCATTAAACCATATCCAATTGTATTTACAATCTGCAAAGTATGTAAAAAAAAAAATACAGTCTAAAATGTCACAAATTGCCACAAATTCAGTCAGCCATTTTGAATATTCCGTTCCGAACGCCCTCGATAATTTCCGTAGATTTGACGTCACTTCTGCACTCTGACCATGTTATTATATCAGTCATACTGGAAATACAAAAACATTTGAAAGAGAAGTGGTATTTATCATTCACAATCCTTATGTAAGTCAAGAACACATGCTTGGCTTTCTTATGCATTTGAAATGGTAAAGAAATAGCTAACAATTGAGTCAACAGATCCTCTGTTGCACTCTCTCTAATAACATCCACACACCGCCAACAATCATCAATTTACAAGTCATTATACTCTCTCTAATAACATCCACACACCGCCAACAATCATCAATTTACAAGTCATTATACTCTCTCTAATAACATCCACACACCGCCAACAATCATCAATTTACAAGTCATTATACTCTCTCTAATAACATCCACACACCGCCAATTTACAAGTCATGACCTGAAAATGAACCAAATATGAGTGATATTGTTATTAGAAACTATTTTAGCAGCACGTTGATAGCAGTGAGCTAATGCTAGCTTACGTTGCTGTTGTTGACAAACTGAGCAGACGGCTGCTTTTGCTTTGTTTCAAACTTGCTAAAATTAAATTCTAGATTGTAATTCATGCATCTCTCACCTGGTAGTAGATAAATATGACCATGGACCGACAGGCCGGTCCACTTTCACATCCCTGAGGTGGCGGAAAAGACACTATAAAACGCTTGTTGCAGCAACTTTTTTTTTAACCCTTCGTGAGGGTTTCTTATAAATCTTCATCTAAACGGAATTATGTGAGTGTCCCGTCGGTCGACACCCCAGCGAGAGTGGAAATATTACAGTAAGTGTTTGGTTCATTAAGGTTTAATATAGTTGTATAGCACCTATCAATGCTGCAGATGCTAGTGTCACAATAAAGTTTCATCCGGGTAGCAGTCGGCTTTCTAAAACTTATTGCTCATCCTCTTTGTGTTCGGGCTCCAAAATGTAAGGTCCTGGATCAAATTTGTTCCCAAAGTAATCGTTGTTGGCTCTCACAAAGTCTGCTTGATTAGCATTGTTGTTGATGGGGAAGAGATCTTTGGTTCCTAACGCGATGTTACACGATCACGCGACTGGCTTCCTCTTTATCTCTCAAAATGGTTCGGTAATCTCTGTAAGATTCATACTATTTTGATTATATCTGTTTATTGGCAAACTTTGGAAGTCTTTTGGTGTCATAAATCAGATATATATGATAATAGCTTCAATATAGAGGCAACTTGTATTTCTACTCTACTGGTAGCTTGTTCACTTGGCGGATATGCTGCCTCCGCTCCAGACATTTGCGTGTGTCTTTGTTCTGTCATCACAAAATCTTGAATTTTCTGTGCATTACTAGTCAATATTGCATAAATAATAAGCTATATGTATCTAATAATACAATCTTTTATTTTATTTGTTTTCATGTAAAAGTCCCTCATTTGGTGTGGTGGCTTTTATTCTGCCACGATTAATTATTAATTGTAGGGAAAACCCTGCTACATGAAGAGAACAAAATATGAAAAACATCTCAATATGATGCAGGACATTTCTACAACCCTGCAAACTACATGGCTTTAATGAATGCCTCCCAGACATTGTCAATCAAATGTGATCTTTATTACCTCTGCCAAGCTTGCAATACTGTAGTGAGTTGTAGGGTTATTGTAAGGGCCACAACTTAAAACATAGATGCAATCACAAATTGCATAATTTATTTTCAGTTTTCATGGGTTCTGTTCAGTTCAGTAGGGAAGTGACACACCAGATGGATCTGTGGTGAAGTAAATCCCACTAACCTCAACATCTATTTACATTCCCTACAGTGGGGTAATTATTTCTAGCTCAATTCCGCAATCCATATCATTCAGAGTGAAGAGGAGATATTAGTGATTGTTTAGCCTTGGTAAAAATTTGCCTCGACTGAACACTTTTTAACAGCTCTTGTTTTGGATCTCATTAAATTGTGCGGGTGTTTCTAATGCCGCATCCACTGAATGTACCATAACTCCATGTCTGCAGTTGAGACAGAATCTCAAGTGGCAAGCTCGTGAAGCTCGGATGTCTGTTCTCGCGTTTGTCGCTAATGATCTGCCACTGTGTTTGCTATGAGTGGAGGATTGGCATACCATTAGGTTTACCTTATTTACACCAGTGGCTCACATAATTCAATTGGCTGCTCAAAAATCAGGCCTGAGATCGGATCACACGCAGCTTTATAAATGGAATTGCACAGTAGGAGATTGGAGAATGGCTTGTGTTGGTGTCCTGTGGATATATTACTGTCAGCATTTGTCGTCTCTTCTTCTACCTTTTCCGTGTGTTTGAAGAACATACGCTTGGAGTTGAACTGCACCTGCTTGCTTCTTTTTTCAAAGAACAGATTCCAGCTAAGTCTCAATCTGATTTCCATCGGTTGTCACTTCGTTTTTCTGCAGTGTACATGGATGGTCTCCAGCTTTTTTGTGTGCGCCGTGGAACCCAGTTCCCAGTCTAAGAGTTTCTGGGCCATATTAGAGCTGGAGCTCTGCAGTGAGCTGACTCCCAGAGGCTTTTTTACAGAGCCCCTTCTGGAAGCAAACCTTGCATTCTGGTATACCAACTGTCAAAGCTTTAGTGTTCCTTTGAAAGCAAGCATGACCATGAGACAACCTTTCTTAAATGATTGCAAGTGAGTTTCTCCCCTGAATATGCAAGCTTTTGGTTTCCTGACTGTCAGAAGGGATGTCAGATCCGTGCAAATGTAAGAGTTGAAGAATAAAAAGTACTTCTAAGAACTGACTTGTTGTTACCACTGTCAAAAGTGTGGAGCTGCTAATTTCCCTTAAGTCTGTGTCGGCTGACTGGTTTACTGACATCTTGACAAGTCCTTTATTGTCTGTGTCTTAAGAATGCAGTGTTTGTGTTGAAGTTATCCCTTTAGTGATAGAAACACAAAGGTAATTTACAACTTTCCAAAGCCAACCCAGTGCAAAATGTATGACATTTTGAAGTCAAGGTGACATGACTAGAGCAATCCCAATTTAGGTCATGGTGCCCTACTTTTCTCACTTGCCATTGCTGAGCTGCATTGATGGTGGCTCAGTATGAACTAACCTATTTGCTTCTGTTGGTTTAGAATGGATGCATGTGTGGAGTGGTTTTAAGAAACATGCATTTTGTAAAATTAAAACAGCACTTGCACAATATCTAATGTCTTCCCCTACAGTGTTTTGGGGATTTTTTTAACCCATTTATTCAGCACATTATACCATTTTTGAGGTCAGAGGTCATTGATTGTCTAGTTCATGCTTTAGGTGGGGGTTGAATTCAGGGCTGTCAAGCTTTTCCACAACAGTTTAATTCAAGCCTGCCTCTGGACTTCGCTTTGTGTGCTGTAACTCAGTTGTTCTGGAAGAAAAAGGGTCTTACCTAAACTATTCCTTCAAAGATGGAAACAGATTAGTCCATATTGTCTTGGTAGACTGAAGAATGAAGTGTCTAGACTCTTGTCCAATGCCTAATTGATGTATAATTCTTAAATGGTAGACATTTTCATAGTGTAGTGTAGTTCAAGGCTATTGAAATGGTGGCCTGGGGGCCAAATCTGGCTCGGTATGACATTATTCTGGCCGCCTAGCTCAGTTCAAAACTTAAGAGACACATATTTGCAGCAAATTGCTAAAATACAAGAGTGCTCCTCTTGTGTAGAGGAACTTGGACCACTGTAAACACATTGGCAGATTATTGCATTGACATGTGAACTTTGCTAGCAAATATAGAACACTGGAGTCCAAACTTGTGATTTACATGACTAAGGTGTTCCTCAAGTCCCTCCTTTAACTCCTCTCCTTTTTGGCAGTTACACATTTTTTTCCATAATGTGATTTATGTAACGATGGTTTTGCTGTAGCTTGTTTACTTTAAATGCAGTTGGTAGAAAATAGGTAAACGTCTTAAGTTATACTAGTGGTGTTCCTCAAGGTTCAATTTTAGGTCCTCCCTTTTTTTATCATTTGGGCTATTCAACTGGTGACCCTCGAGTTTAGTGAAAAAATGTTTTTGAGAGACTCACATTTTTGCAGCAGATTCTTAAATATGCTAGGGTGCTGTCTGTGAGATGGATCTTAGGTTGCTGCTACATTAAGACGGCTAAGGTTATACAGGGTATAACCCACCTGAACTTATCCTTGTCCACACACACACACAATGCCATCGTTTAAGCTTTGGTTCAAGACCCCCTAGCAGACGTGCATATATTACGTCATAGTCACCTCTGACCTGGAAGTGTATCCTTACCAGGCATATAAACATTGAAGAGATGTAAGCAATTTCAATGTAGCCTATTGCCACATTTCTTTTAACAGTAAACCTTGCTTTCCTCACCATCAGCAGCTGTAAGACTAGCCCTATGGTAGTGAATCACACCTGAGACATCATAAATGAATCAAATCTTTAATGGACATGTGAAAGTGAACAATGTGATAAAGAACATTTTACAACAATTAATCTAGGGATCTAGATATCTGGTCAGGGCACTCCTCACTCTTTTGCCTTCACCTTCATTGTCCATTCTTGCAATCCTGCCTGCTCTTGGAGGCTGAAATTGGCGGTCGTACTCGCCAGCCGCAACCACTGACTGTTCGTTAAGCTGCTCCTTCATGGCTTCACAGTAGTTATGGAGTACAAAACAAGCGTACACAATGAATGGTAGGTCATTCTTGGTAATGTCCATGGGTCGTCGCAGTGAACCAAAGCGTTTCTTCAGTCGTCCAAACACACACTCAATGACCATATGGGCCTTGCACTGAGAATACCCCTTTGGGTATTAATACTTTTATTGTTGTTGTGGGTTGACTCCACCATTGGGGTATTCTTTCATGAGATATGGCATCAGGGGATAAGCTGGGTCACCCAAAAGAAAAACAGGGACCGCACCTTCGTCTTCCAGTAGTTGTTTGGGACATGAAGGGATGGTTCCATCTTTCAGCTGCGCGCTAATGGCGGAGTTAGCGAAGATGCGGCCATAATGCACGCTGCCTGGCCATTTCACAGTCACATCCATAAAGCAATACTTGTAGGCACACACCGCCTGTACGTTGTAAGAGGACTTGCCCTTTCTGTTGATGAAATCTGACGAATTACACGGCATCTTGTTGACCTCGATATGGGTGCAGTCAATTGCACCCAAACACTTTGGCATACCATGGGCCTGATGGAAATTTGCCACAAGATCTTGAACTTTTGCCTCTGTTTTTGGTGACTTTATATACTCTGGACCCAAACGTTGAGTAATCGCTCGACATACATGGCGGACAATAACTGATACAGTCTGCTTTCCCAGTCCAAATGCATTCGCTGTTTTCCGAAGTCTTCCCAAGTAATACAATGTACACGCTACCTTTTTGATTACATCCATGGGAGCCCGCATTCTCGTTGTCTCTCCTTCGACAAATGGACAAAGTTTTTGGCTAAGTAGGATCACAGCTGACCTGGACATTGGAAAGTTCTCTTGCCATTCCTGTGGCACAACACACTTGTTGACAAACATATCCCACCAGGCTGCCCTTCTTCCAGGCCTTATCCAAAACCGCCGCTCAACATTGCTATGTTGCCGTCTGAGATGTGGTGTATCCAAAATAGCTGCAAAAGTTCCTTCTCTTAAGATATTCATGTTTGATTTCTACAAGCTCCAGCACATGTAGAAGAAGGAGAAACCGGGGCATGTCTGGATGATTCGCTTTCATCTTTCTAGTGTTTACCCCTGAGTGGAAACTGGTTGTTATGAAGCTGGCTGTGTCGTGTTGTTTCTGACGTCACTTTCTCTCTGAACTCAGTTTATAACCGATCAATGAGTCCATACCGAGCTAAGAGCCGGAGACTCGAGAAATAGACGGCGCACTTACTCGTGTAAAACAATTCCCAAGGAGGGGAACCTTAAACGATGGGTTAGTGTGGCTGACACAGAGTTTAGGCTAAATAGTTATTCGTTTAAGGACTTATCCGGCTTAATATAGACCGGGCCTTAGCTCATTTCAAATTCTCTGGACTCTCCCTCTACTTGACCCTCCCCCTTGGCTCTAACATTTAGTACAAGGGCAAAGTATTGCAAATATGCCCCTATGCATTTGGACGTCGTTAAAGTCCCGCCTCGTCATTAACCCCTGCCGTTTGCCAGCAGTGACGTAAGGCAAATGCGACAAATGTTTGTTTACATTTAAGATGCCGTCCCACGCGATGTTTGGCTTCGCTTGTGCTCTTCTTATTTTCTTTCACCCGTCTTTATTAAGAAGAAGACCGAAGACGTTTTTGGTGAACTATGCAAGTGCTGGCGCAGCAGCTTGCGGTATGTAAAATTGTGTATTTGTTTTTGAAGCCAATATTTACGTGCAGTAACAAAGTTTTGAAGTCTGACTAAATGGAAATCGTTAATTACGCTTATTACTTAGATTTGTATGCTTCTCTGGGTTTCTCAACTGCCATCTTTCTCCTTGTAATCGATAGTGTAGGAAGGGTCTGCGAGCTCACTTTGCTTCGAGGGAGGTACTTTGCCCCTCCCCCCTACCTGGCGGATAAATTAAACGCCTCTTGATTGACATGAACGCGCAAAACCAAGGAGGTAGGAGGGGTATTCGAATTGAGCCTTAGACTAGTATACATTGCAGAAGGTCCTTCAAAACAGTTGAGCGTTCATGTAACAAAATAAAAAGACCCAATTTAAATGTCTACCGTAGAGGACACTGGTTGTCCGGGATATACAAAATAAAATGAGCTTTCTGGAAATGTGGCCCACAAAACAATGAAGTTGAATATCCCAGGTGTAGTTGCTCCCAATGTGGTTACATCATTGAAGTGTCAGGTGTCTGCTCATGATATCATAGCAGTTCCTCCTATCTTACATGTTGTTCCACCCACATGCATATTTACACTTTATCCTCGGTTGCAAACACAAATGTGGATCTAATATAATCTCCCTAGAGCTGGTTTTGGATTGTGAGCGCTTGATTTAAACAGTCCTCCTAATGGGAGCCTATCGTAGAATGTTGCAATGGTCTTCCAGGAGTGTGTTACTTCCCTCTGTTTGATGGATGACTTTTTTTGATGTAGGTGGAGCTCCACTCAGGAGAAGATTTTTTTTCATAGGGGAGGGGAATTGGATGGTGAAAACATATTGCTAATGTTTTGGTTTGCTTGTTGGAGGTTAGCCCTGGGATTCCGCTGCCTCTCATTGCTCTTTTTGCTTGAGCGTGACCTTTTTCAGCACTTTTTTTTCCTTTTCCACTCACGCAACAGGAAACAGGATACACAAGGCTATGTGTGTGTGTTATGTTTATGGTGGAGTTAAAGCCAGTGTTGAAAGACAAAAAGGAAGAAGGTGAGGGCTCGTAGCTGAGGAAGTATTGTGTATGAAGTTGATTCTTGTTTCTTTGTGCTGTGTTGCCCGCAGTTAACTGGAAGGTTGTTTATACCAACCAGTTTGTTGCCTTTCTTGGTGTGCCAGCTTTGCAGTCGCTCACAGTAGCACTCACTTCCTTTTTCAGCCAGTTTATGTTCTTGTGTTTTTTTTCCTGTTGCTCTGTCTTCGGCATGATCACGCTCTACCCCTCCCCTCCCCTCCCCTCGGCTGCTGTTGCCTCCACACGTCTCCTCCCTGTGTTTCCTCATTACTCCTCTGTCTGTGTGTGGGTGTGCATTAACAGGCGGGACTTTCTCCTGCTTGTCTGCGATTGGTCGGCGTAGACATAGAAGGGTTGGCTGTACACGGTGTATAGTGCAAGAGAAAGCACGGATGGAGGAGGGGGGCAAAGAACTCCAGCAGGCTGGGGTCAGGGGAGAGTAGAGATGGAGTGCGTGGGTGTTTTTGTTTTGAGATGGCAGCGTTGGAAAGCAGGAGAGGAACGAGTCGGCTTGTCTGTCCTGAGCTCATAGGCCCTGACTCCAATGCTGAGTCTCCCTTTGCCAAGGCAGCAGCTATCAATATATTTTCCTTCTTCTGCTCCTGTTTCCAATGCTGAGTCTCCCTTTGCCAAGGCAGCAGCTATCAATATCTTTTCCTTCTTCTGCTCCTGTTGTGCTGAGCTCCCCGCTTTTCCTCCTGTGCAGCTCTCGCACCCAAATGCAGCCCACTCTTTGCTCTTTGAGCTCGAGCCTCTTCTTTCAGGGTGGCGACGCTGCTAGGGAGGCTGGTGCCGCTTCCGCCAGCAACATCTTTCCCAAAAAATATACTAGCGCAGTAAACAAGGAATAGCCTTCTTTGGTGATGGTAAGTCACTTTCTGTCTTCTACTCAGACTTTAGAAAAAAGGAAGTCTTAAGTTGTTCATTTTGTAAGACAAATGAATCGATGTTTATCAATTCAGAGCAAATACCTGGAATAGTTGATTCTAGATCTCATCTTGATCACTACAGATTACCATTTAGCTGCCAATTTGATATTATTGACAGGTAGCTGCCATGAATTTCCTCCTCAAGTTGCACGTAACTGCTTCGCAAATTGCTGATGTTGTGATTGCTTAATTGGAGCAATGGCTGCTGGTTGCTAATTGTCACATGGCCAATCATATTTTCCTTTTGTTGTACAAATGAAAAAAGTATGTTGGGCCTTTGCGTTTATAAAAACATGTTGAAGCGTGCGTGTATCCACTAAGTTTCACCTAAAATGATTCCCAGGCGCGGCACCGCTGCTGCCCACTGCTCCCCTCACCTCCCAGGGGGTGAACAAGGGGGTGGGTCGAATGCAGAGGACAAATTTCACCACACCTAGTGTGTGTGTGACAATCATTGGTACTTTAACTTTAACTTTAACTTTATTTGACCACAGGCAGATTCTGTCTTTTTGAAAGTAAGTTTGTAGCTCCCACTTTTCACAAAGCACGAGGGGACAACACTTGCCTGCGCTTTAAATGACTTTTGTCATGCTGCTACACTGAGCTAGTAGTATTGGTACTTGTAGGACATACTTTATATTCCTTTCATTTTCCAATTTCTAAAAAACTAATCATGTGTTTTTAGGCAGTGCTTGTCAGATTATTGCATATTGAAGCACTGGCACTGCTCATATTTTCTCACCAAAAAAAAAGATGCTTAAAATAATTTCGGTTAAAGTCTTATAAAGCTGCTTTAGCTGTTGTGCTGCATAATAATCTGCATAAAGCCACAGCTTTGCGTACCCAAAACAGATTTGACGATGGTTTGGTGGTTCTCTAAACAACTCTCCTCCATTAGAGATGGTGTTCCAAGTTGTCTTACTTATCCTGCCTGTGCTAATCTGAGCAGAGACATTTTCACAATGAGCATCATTCTACTTCATTCAATGCCACACACAGGTACTCACCTTTAGCAAACTTTGTTAAAATGATAAGAGATGCACCAAGGAGTGTGTAGAAAAACACAAGACCATTAAATTCTCACCTTCCCTGGTGCTGATTTAGGTAGTTTGAAATACGGTGTGCATTTTTGGTGGTAGCTTTGTCACTATCTCTGGAGGCGAGAAGTCTGTATTTAGATATGTATTATTATTTGATGGGTTCCCTTTGCCACACTTTTATACTTTATTGCCTTCCAGAATCCTGGAAAATGTCATCTGACCATCTGGAGCCGTATGTTCAGAGGACCACCGAGCTCCCAATTGCCTCACAAGCTGATAGAACCATTTCACTTGTTTTGCTCCCTTCTGAGAAGATCCTCTTTGTTTTGTCTTGTGCACATTTCCTCCTGCCAGAAGCTACGCTCTTGACTGTAGCCTAGAACACCATCTGGACTCGCATTGGTAACTTTGGAGTTTAGAATTTGGCCCGTTTTTACCTGTCGAGCAGACATGTGCTTTCTAAAAAGGTGGATTTGTTCATCAAACAACACTTTATCACGCCTTCTGCCATTGTTTGTTGGTGGCAGTCTGCGGCTCAGTTACCCTGCTTGGCCACAACAGAGCACTAATGAGCCTTCCTATCATGTGTGCCCAGAGAGAAGGTTTCCTCATCCCTCCCTCCCTACCTCCTTCATGCCCAGGCAGTCTGCAAGATCTCCCCTGCAGCCTTTCCATTCCTCATTAGTTCTTCTTTGAATGCCATGTCACTTTGTTTTCTTTACACACTATACTCAGGGCATTGAATCCATCACTCACAAGTGAACTGTTTGGAATGGCATGCTTATCATATACTTTGTATCCTGCACCATTCTCAATGAATAGAGTTGTCTGTGAACATGAACTGATGAAGCCTGCTCAGATGAGTGGCAAAAACATCTTGTAAAACAATCTGAACTGTCCAGTTGAAATCGTTTCAATGCTCGGAGAATACAATGATCTGGGTGAATGATAGATAGATAGATAGATAGATAGATAGATAGATAGATAGATAGATAGATAGATAGATAGATAGATAGATAGATAGATAGTACTTTATTGATTCCTTCAGGAGAGTTCCCTCAGGAAAATTACAATTCCAGCAGCAGTGTACAAAATTGAGATCGATATTAAAAGGTAAAAAATAAGTAATGGGGGTATAAATGGAAACAAAATAGAAAAATATTACAATAGAATAAAAATAAAAAGCAACAATGAGAATAAAAATATAACAGTAAAATAAGAATATAACAAGAGAAACTAGGCAGTAGTGACCATGTTATGAAAAAGTATTGCACTGTTAATGTTTTGCATCCCCTATCATCCTAGTACCCCCCCCCCCCCCCCCCCCTCCCAGAGAGGAGTTGTACAGTCTAATGGCGTGTGGGACAAAGGAGTTATTGAGTCTATTAGTCCTGCACTTGGGATGAAGCAGTCTAGCACTGAACAGGCTCCTCTGGCTACTGACAACAGTATGCAGAGGGGGACTGGCATCATCCAGGATGCTCACTAGTTTTTCCACAGTCCTCTTCTCTGCCACCGTCACCACTGAGTCCAGTTTTATTCCCATCGTAGAACCGGCCCACCTGATCAGTTTCTCCAGTCTGGAGTTATCCTTAGATGTACTTCCCCCCCAGCACACTACTATGTAGTACAGAACACTGGCAACCACAGACTGGTAGTACATCCACAAGAGTTATTTACAGATGTTGAAGGAGTGCAGCCTCCTCAGGAAGTACAGCCTGCTCTGTCCTTTCCTGTACAAGTGGTGGGATAATAATAATAATTATAGTGGAATATTCACAGGCGTCTTACACACTATACCTTGCAAACTCTAGTGGCTTTCTTACATCTTGTACAGCCAACAATTGTATATAGAATGTGCACTTGAAATTCCACCGTAAGACGCAGTTTATTATAAACCGCTATTACTGTTTGTAGCACCGTCACAAGTTAATGCTCTTTTTGCTACTTATTTTTTCATCTCCTCTCAACCCAAAGGGCATCTGGCGAATTCCAGTAGATGAGATTGATCGACCAGGAAGTTTTGCATCTCATATGAACCGATCCATTGTCCTCTTGCTAGAGGTGCTCTCAAAGCTTAAAGATCACGACACCTTGCTGAAAGTCTCGTTCATGCTGCAGAGAACCCCTGATCAGGGAAAGTAAGGAGCGACTTCCTGTCACACTGATGTGTTATAGAGTTGTATTTGTTCTTTGACATCTCTCTTTGTGCTCCCTCTCTTCTCTCCTCCTTTCTCCCATCAAGGAAATATTTACGTGATGTTGATCGCCAGGTTTTGGCAAAGAGAGCATTTTTCCTGAATGTAAAAGTCCTGGAGGACAATCTAAACAGTCTCACTGGGGTAAGAATGCACCATTTACTGTATACAGGAGGTCCTCTGTTTACCAACGACGCGTTTAAATCGATAGTGCAAGTTGCAACATATACCTAATAATACAGTTGGACCACAGCAATTAGTTGTGGTGTTACCTATTCGCCCTCTGTCATGAACACATTATAATAGTACTATTGCCTCAGTAGATGGCAATGTCATTCTGCTCCTTAACATTTCATGCCAGGGAATAAGAACACTCAGCACAAGGGATACGTTTTGTCAAAGTTCGGATTCAGCAAGTATTCTGACCATTCTAGCAACGAGCAACAAATGTAGTGACATTTACTGGTCTTATTGGAGCCTTATGGAGACGCTAACATGAAAACACATGTTACAAGCAGCAGGTCTAGCTAGCTGTGCCCCACTACCTCACAAAAAGAAGCAGCCGTAGAAACAAAAATGACATAACATAGTTTAATAGACACATTTTAACATTTATTTTATCATTTTAATATTCGTGATTTGTATTTTTTTTTTTTTTTTATTATTTACAAGAGCATATTTCAGCCTTAAAGGGTAACTGCACTTTTTGTGGAATTTTGCCAGTCATTCACAATCCTGATGTGAGACAAGCACACACAAAAAATATTTATCTTTTTAATGCATTCTAACTCGAAAATACACTTGTAAAAGTCAGCTAACAATAGAGGTCATGGGATTTGCACTATTCCGCCTATAAAGCGCTGTAAAAACCTCGATTTATATACACACTGAGTATATATGTAACATGGTAACAGGTCATTCATAATAACGTGTAATATTGACATATTTTGGTTATTTTAAATATAGGACAGCGCAATACTACTAATCATTGCGGATTTCATGAGAGCCAACAAGGACTACTTCGGGACAAATGAGGATTTCAGAACCTTTTATTATATGGAGCCTACATTTAAGGAAGATCAGCTACAAGTTTTAGAAGCTGTGTGCTAAACAGATCTAGAAAATAGCACTATTGCGACATACTAAACAAGAAATACAAACTATGAACATAACAAAACAACTTACTGTACAGTGTCTGCCCTTAGTAGGGTGCCGACTAATGGGATGTTCATATCTTCCCATTTAGATAAAGAATTCATCATAATCCACACGCAGGTTTAAAAAAAAGCATCTTTTCATGCCTTTTTTTTGCACGAGTTGAATGTCAAATTTGATTAACTTCTCCATTTATGGCAACAACTTTCTACTATTTAAGTGTGAGGCATGGTTGATAATCTAGCATTAACTTTGACCAACTCAGAAGTGATGAAGCAGCTCACCGTCTCAGCATGTCTACTATGTGATCACTGTGCCACTAAAAGTAGTTCCTTAGCGTTGGCGCTTATAATAACAATATCGCTAATACGAGGTTAATATTCAGGTCCTGATGTGTGAATGGAGTATTGTTGGCGGTTTTTGGATGTTTTTTAGAGGGCTTTACGGGCACAATAGATTACTCCTTTTAGCTGCATTGTTAGCCACCTCGTACTTGCCGTATTTTACAAATTAGAATGCATACAAAAGGACATAAAGTCGTGGTCAAAAGTTTACATACACTTGTAAAGAACAGAATCAGAATTACTTTATTAATCCCTGAGGGGAAATTAAGATTTTCAGCACAATCCCATTCAAGAGCAGACAAACATTACAGGGAGACAGAACAGGATCAAACATTACAGGGAGACAGAACAGGATCAAACATTACAGGGAGACAGAACAGGATCAAACATTACAGGGAGACAGAGCAGGATCAAACATTACAGGAAGATAGAACAGGATTGCTGACGGGTCTGCCAACTTCCGGCGCCCCTTACAAAAAAGGTGAGAAACAGTCAACAATGGGGGGCGGGGGGTGAGAAAAAAATCGGTCTAAGCCTGGGCCCCTGGAGAGGGGGTCCAGACTAAGGCCAAGGGAAAAAACAACTCATAGTCATAGCACACATCCCTCTTACATGTGTGTAAGAGGGAAACATCAAAGGACATTAAAGACATTAAAAGAGCAGAGCTGGTGCAACCAGACACTTCTACATAGAGCTAGGAATAAAAAGTCAAAGAAACACATACACTGTGGTGGCCTCTGTGGTGTTCCATTGTCATGGATGTCTTACCTTTACAATCATTTGTTCAACTCTTATTTGTTTGTGATGTAGTGATTGGAGCACATACTTGTTGGTCACAAAAAACATTCATGAAGTTTGTTTCTTTTATGAATTTATTATGGGTCTACTGAAAATGTGAGCAAATGTGCTGGGTCAAAAGTATACATACAGCAACATACATGATCAATTTTGGTGATGTAGAAAAGTTCAAATCAAATCAAAGTAGCTTCATGGCCTCTTAACTTCATGTGAGTGAATATGATTGACGACACCTGTTGACTTCTCTGAGCACATTTAAGTAGGACTCATGTGATGCAGTCATTAGACTCGCTTACAAACGCCACGATGGGAAAGTCAAAGGAACTCAGCACTGATCTGAAAAAACGAATCATTGACTTGAACAAGTCAGGAAAATCACTTGGAGCCATTTCAAACTATCTTAAGGTCCCAAGTGCAACTGTGCAGGCAATTGTTCGTAAGTGTAAAGTGCATGGCACAGTTTTGTCACTGCCACGATCAGGAAGAAAACGCAAGCTATGACCTGCTGCTGAGAGAAAATTGGTCAGGATGATCAAGAGTCAACCGAGAAGCAGCAAAAAGCAGGTCTGCAATGAATTGGAAGCTGCTGGAACACAGGTGTCAGTGTCCACAGTCAAGCATCGCCATGGACTGAGAGGCTACCATGCAAGAAGGAAGCCCTTGCCCCAGAAGCCACACCTAAAGGCTCGTCTAAAGTTTGCTGCTGATCACATGGACAAAGATAAGACCTTCTGGAGGAAAGTTCTGTAGTCCGATGAAACAAAAATGGAGCTGTTTGGCCACAATACCCAGCAATATGTGAAGTGAAGTGAAGTGAATTATATTTATATAGCGCTTTTCTCTAGTGACTCAAAGCGCTTTACATAGTGAAAACCCAATATCTAAGTTACATTTAAACCAGTGTGGGTGGCACTGGGAGCAGGTGGGTAAAGTGTCTTGCCCAAGGACACAACGGCAGTGACTAGGATGGCGGAAGCGGGGATCGAACCTGCAACCCTCAGGTTGATGGCACGGCCACTCTACCAACCGAGCTATACCGCCCACAATGTACAACATGTATGGAGGAGAAAAGGTGAGGCCTTTAATCCCAGGAACACCATGCCTACCGTCAAGCATGGTGGTGGTAGTATTATGCTCTCTGCCTGTTTTGCTGCCAATGGAACTGCTGCTTTAAATGGGACAATGAAAAAGGAGGATTAGCTCCAAATTGTTCAGGACAAGCTAAAATCATCAACCCGGAGGTTGGGTCTTGTTGGGTGTTCCAACAGGACAATGACCCCAAACACACCTCAAAAGTGGTAAAGGAATGGCTAAATCAGGCTGGAATGAAGGTTTTAGAATGGCCTTCCCAAAGTCCTGACTTAAAGGTGTGGACAATGCTGAAGAAACAAGTCCATGTCAGAAAAGCAACACATTTAGCTGAACTGCAGCAATTTTGTGGTCAAAAATTCAAGCAGAAGCTTGTGGATGGCTACCAAAAGCGTCTTTTTGCAGGTAAACTTGCCAATGGACATGTAAGCAAATATGAACATTGCTGTATGTATACTTTTGACCCTCACATTTTCAGTAGACCCATAATAAATTCATAAAAGAAGCAAACTTCATGAATGTTTTTTTTTTGTGACCAACAAGTATGTGCTCCAATCACTACATCACAAACAAATGAGAGTACTAGAAATGATTAGAAACTCAAGACAGCCATGACATGATGTTCTTTACAAGTGTATGTACACTTTTGACCACCACTGTATATGTTCTTGTCTTACATAAAGATTGTGAATGATAGGCAAAATGTAAAATAAAAGGGCAGTTCCCCTTTAAGTTGAATGTTTGTCGTAACCACGAAACCCAGTATGGAGGACCTCCTGTACACTGAAAGCCACACCCTATTCTTACTGTTCATGACTGCTTATGTTCTCCTTGAAGGTGCAGCTTTCCAAAGCAGCTACCGCCTCCATGGGGGAAATGACCACTACGGCCGTGTCCAACAGGCCAAGTTATGAGGACAGCAAACATGCGTTGCCTAAAAAGGCAGGGCTTACAGAAGTCTCTTGTACCATTAACACAGGGCCCAAGGACACCACCCAAGCACAAATCACTCCACCCGCAATATCTACAGATAAAGGTAGCAAGGTAGAGAATCTGCTGGGAAAAGTGGAGCTTCCTGGGAGTGAGGGGCACAGAACAAGGCAAGAGGAACCAATGGATTTGGAATCAGGCCATTGGAGGAGGCCATCTACAGCCACAGATACTCAGGGCAGAAAAACAGAGGTATATACCTCTCTGGGCTTAATGGATTCCCAGCATAAAACGCCTGACATTAGCCGGACATCAGAGCTGTCCCTGGAGGAGCTAAGTATTAGTTCTCGGCAGCAGCAGCTCCAGTCCGCGGCAGCCAAGGTCACTATAGCAGCCGGTGGAACTGATCAGGGTTTACTACGAAGACCTAACAGAAAAAGGAAACTTATAGAGGACGTGGAGTCGGGAAAAACCCTACTGCTTGACGCTTACAGGGTGTGGCAACAAGGCCAGAAAGTCATGACGTACGATCTGGGCCGCATTGAAAAGATCATGTCAGAGACGTACATGCTCATAAAACAGGTAAATCTCCTTCAAACCTGCCACACCAGATGTAAACACTCATTAGTATTATTCTGTCTGTCATGCATCCTCTTATTAATGAAATGACTCTTTATACTGAACTTGTCATCGAGCCTTTAAAGAACTGGGGCTTTCCTTCATTCACTTTTCAAACCGGAAATTGCAGTCCCAAGTTTTGGTTGGTAGTAGCTCTCATATCTAGGTACAGTTTATTTTGCTTTTTATTGGTGTTTTTGAGCAAAACATGTTGCTATACAACCTTCAGTGCTGACTATTAGCTGTCGCTACAGAACATGACGTTATTGAGCTGCAGATCAATAGAAGCTGTCATGTTATTGCCACAGTGCTGGAGTGGTGAGGCAGGAGAGTCAAAGAGAGGAAGAGGACAGCTATCACTCTCATTCTTACTCGGTCACTCCCTATAGGAGAGTTGGCAGACTTACTAGAAACCATGTTGCTGTTAGCTTTCATTTATCCCAGTTAGTCTTGATGAAATATGATATTACTTGCACAAACTGGTCAGGCTCCAGGTCTTGTTGCCTTTTTCATATTGTTGTCCCTCAACCACTATAATCACTCCTATTTTGTTGGTGGCTGTGCATATTTGTAATAGTTGTCCTTATTTGGCTCCCCTAAAGTACACTTGTGTTCTTGGATTTTGTCTTGCAGAGTAAAGTATTTCTTAGCCTGCCCTTGCCTCATATTTTAAAAGCCACCTTTTTACAATAATGTCAAGTAAGGTTGTGTGATAAAGACAATATTTGATATAAATGTTGCTGATGATGGAGCTTTTAATACTATGGTTATATTGTGATAATGCATGTTGTGGACACATTCAAGCCGTGTCCTGCAAATTTAAATATGAGGAGCAAACAAAGTCGTCAACCATTCTCGCTAGCGCAGTTTCTAAATCCTCTATCCTCGCCTCAATGGCGGCAAATATTATTTCTAGCGCTCTCGGATGTAAACAGAGCTGCGCGGATCAATACAAATATCAACTGTAATGATAACGAGTTCAGTGTCAGTATACAGTTGATACTATATTGTTAGATCTAAGTTTTTTATGACCACAACATTATTTTTTTGATTTTTTGTTTTGTTTTGTTTACAAACTCAGGAAATAAGAGCCAATAGTAGTTTTAGCTTTTGTTTACTTATTTGGCACTATTGACTTAATATACATTTTGTATTTAGTGAAAGGGTAAACGGAAATGATTTAATAATAATATTAATTGATATTGGTACTTTACCATCTTGTGTTTTTTTTGGATTTTGTGATCAAAAGACTCTGGACATTTTTTTGTATGATTATTGGTATGACTGATGCTGACCCTGTATCCACTTGGCATTCGATTAATACCCAAATTTGTAGTATCGGGCAAAACTAGGGATTGGAATTGTTAAGATTTTTCCTATTCCATGTTCGAATCTGCTTAATGATTCAATTCTTTATCGATTCCCATTTGGATAAAAGGATGGCAAACAAGTTGATTAGCGTTAACATTGTTTAGTTTAAAAGAAACATTCATTTACAAACTCAACAGTGAGTTCTTAAGAGGACCACAACCTCCATGGGGTGCCTGGGTCAGGACTCAGAATGTGAAAATAACCATAATATGATAGTATATTATAATACAATACAATTAATAGTCTACTGTAGGAAAAACAACACATAAAATGATTATCTTTAAAAGAATATATGAGCTGACCACTCAAAATTAATACTACATCAGCAATTCTGCAACCATTAGCTATAAACATTAAATGTTATTTTACAGAAAAATATGTGCATCCTTTTTTTTTTTCAGGAATTATGAGATTTTTTTGACTCATTATGGTGGCTCTGCTTTCAAGGCCTATTTTCATACAGGTCGAGGTGTGAAGAAGTATACATTTCATGCAGACATTTAATAATAGCAGCTTCTACAATGAGATGTTAACAGGACAGGAAAGTTATTTGCAGTACAACATTGCTGTTGTTGCTGCTGGAGATTCACTTCTGGCTCGGACGGGATCAACAACAGTCAGAGTTTTCACCTTCTGTGTGTGTTAATGTTTCCGCTAGTATTTCCTCTCTTTGAAGAAGTATCCACTTTGTAAGTAATGCAAGTTGCCCTGTTGTCATCATTTACAACCTTTATTTAACCAGATAGGAAACCCATTGAGATCAAAATGTCTTTCACAAGGGTGACCTGGCCAAGAGGTCAACAGCACATGTCACAGAGCAGTTTCAGAAAAGTAATACGTTAAGACATTCATTCAAATAAAACAGTAAAACAATTTAGATTGACACCTTTTAAAAACAGTCTCTCGCTGTCTGTCCCTCAGGATAGAACGGAAGTGTCCAAATGGAAGTAGTTCAGAGAGTTTCTGCAATGCATTCCATGCCAGAGGGGCAGCAATGCCAAAAGCTCTTTTGCCAAATTCCAATTTCTCGTAAATAACTCTCCAGCTTTTGTGCCACTTCCACGCTGTGCGTGGTGACGTCACACACGACCACAGGTATCAATAAGGGAATCCTTAACAAAACTGGCAAAAGATTCCCAGGACTAGGATTGATTGATTGATTGAAAGTTTTACTAGTAGATTGCACAGTACAGTACATATTCCGTACAATTGACCACTAAATGGTAACACCCCAATACGTTTTTCAACTTATCGGGGTCCACGTTAATCAATTCATGGTAAGGAATGGTAGGAGCTGTTTCCAAACAAGAACCGCCTTTCCATTCCCATCCCCACCCAAGCTAATGTAAGGTATCCAAACAACAGAAGACTGAGTGCTAATTACATTTGAACAGAAGTTTATAGAACCATGCTATAACAAAAAGTAACCATCTATTAACAGTAAATTATCAAGTAGATTAATAAATTTTTTGAGAAAATATTGCAACCGGAAATGACGCAATATGTTACCAAATAACCCGTTTAGAAATGCTTCTATTTTCATTTATATGCCAAAAAATATATTGTGATACATATCGTTTTTGCAAGGGACTGCAATATATATATTGTAATTTAAACCATATCGCCCGTCCCTTTTTCGAGCCAATACTCCCTCTAGCCCTGGCCTAGGCTGCACGTCCGCCTAGATCTTTGTTTCTTTGCAGAAATGTCTCACCTTTTTGTCTGCTTTTAGGCACAGGTGTATTTCAACATTGAATTCTATTGCCTTGCTTGAAATGTGTACAATGTGGGAAATCGATGCAAAGCTGGGCCACGTACCAACAAAATGAATACGTGTACCATTACACTCCTATAAAAGAGTAGTAATGAAACACATGTTTAAAAGTAGTTTGAAATGAATTGAAAGCAGAGGAATGTCTTGTGTAAGACATTACAAGCTCAACTATTGACTACAAAACAATTGAAGGACATACGATGCAAAATATCTCATCTGCTATCTCCCAACAGGCTTGTAGAACACACCAGCTGTTTGAACATGATTACTGTTAATTGCAGCATGTTTTGCTGTAGCTGAGCTTGACAACACCCACATAACACAGCAGAGCCTCAAATCACTTCTGGCTCAGAACTCCATAATCAAAGCACATAATCATGCTATGGACATTGACATGCAATATGCATGCATACATTGTAAAATAATACATTTTGCACAAGCAGGTAAAAAGAAAGTTGACTAAAGATGGAAAGTGTTCTAATGTGACTATTCTCACTGTTCTCTTACTTTAGGTGGATGAGGATGTGGCTCTGGACCAAGCTGTGAAGTTTTGCCAGATTCAGCTGGCTACTTCTACCCAAAGACAGGTACAGACAACTCATCTTTCTTATTTCACTGCTTCTTCGCACCCCTGTGGTGCACACATTCATTACCCAGTCACACGGTCACTTCGGTCTTACTTCACGTCACACCCCTTGGTGACTAGAGCTGTTGAGCTTCCAAGATTTCTGTTTTTAAAGGCCAGTGTGTTACATAATAATAAATAACCGACTTGAAACAACAACATACAAGGGGACATTGTGTAGTTGTTTTTGGAGCCATTATTTAGCTGGAAGCAATCACCATGCCTATTACTGAGCAGGGTGCAAAATCACTTTTAATCAGTGCAGTGCTGACAAGAACAATCTCAAGTGGCTTGAATCTTTGATGATTGGTATGGTTTGACAGGGGTTTTAACCATTTTCCCTGGTACATTTATAATAATATAAGTAGGGATGCAAGGATTAACCGGTTTTACCATTAACCATGATTTAAATCCCACTACACCTTGTGTTTCAGTCCTCCTTACTTACTCCCTTATTAACGGACAATATGCTGGTATGTTATTTTCGGCACATGGCACAAAAACAAAGTTACACCAGCTGTGCATGCGCTTGTACGCACGTATGGAGAGACACGCTAGTATGCTACATTAGCTTAAAAACAACAGCAGGACATAGCAGTCAACTCTTCCCACACACAAAAAAAGCTGCAGATGGCAGTGTGGGAACATTTCCAGTACTTAAAAAAATGACCAGGGAGTCATTGAAGATGATGTCTCACTCATTTGCTAAACCTGCCAAAAGAAACTTGTGGCGGAAGGATCTAATGTGTCCAATATGCAGAGGTGGGTAGAGCAGCCAAAACTTGTAGTCAAATAAAAGAACCGCTACGTTACAAAAATATGACTCAAGTAAAAGTAAAACTTACTCATCAAAAGAATTACTTGAGTAAGAGTAAAAAGGTATTCTGTGTAAAAACTACTCAAGTGAAACACAAAATTAATTTACAATTTACTTCAACATGTTTTCTCTAGTTGGAAGTAGAATTAGCCGAAATGTGAACATTTCTACTGACACAAATGACAGCACATGATACCAATATTATTTTTGTTAGTTTAAAAGTAATCATTGAAGATTGTTTTGCTGCCCTGTCTGACGTCATGCCACTTTTTACAGTCAGTACATTTCTATGTTCTAAATTCGTCTGAATTGGCAAATAAGTCAGTTTCTTCTATTTTCACAGCTGCATATGTTGTAGTAGTTTCCATGCTCTTATCTCTAATGTGACTGGCCATACAAAGTGTGCCTCTCGTACACTAGGGGGCCATCGTGGTCATTTCAACTTCTTTAGCTATGTTAGATGTAAATACAGTAGAAGACGATAATGCTACATGCTAATACGCTAACGCTAGTAACTCAACAGATAAGGACAACTTTCCGCTGCTTTTGGATGTTGTTGGTAATGTTTTAATGTGTTTAAATAATACTTGTGGTTATTAGGATCATCAGAAACATGCAAAAATATTGTTTTTTTAGTCAACTGTTTTAGGTGGTTTCTGTTCAGCAGTTCTCTCAAACAGCCAGAGCCATGTCACGTCACTAAAGTGTCTTCTTTGGGAACATTCGGTCTCTTGGGTCTCTATTTTATCAAATACTTCAAAAATACTGACCTATTTCAGCTTCCTATAGCTGTACTTTGTGCTTGTTTGACTGGTGAAATGGAATCAAAGGTCATTACTGCTTACGTTGGATTGTCCAAACAGAGTCAGGTAACATAAGAATATGTCTTTGCAAGCCTCAATCCATAATTCTAAATAGTTGTGATGTAATTAAATGTAACGATCGGAATGGGCTCCAGCAACCCCCGCGACCCCAAAAAGGGACAAGCGGTAGAAAATGGATGGATGGATCGGAATGAAATGATGTATTTTTGCAGATTAGATTTTTCCTTTAGTGATGAAGTGCAAGAAACCCACAAAAATGCATGTCCTTAGCCATATTTAGACAGATGCATGCATTTAGAGAAAACAAAGCCCAAAACCTTAGTTTTTAGTTGTTTACTCTATAAACCAAAATCATACCTACTCTCTTCATCTAACAGGTGGAACACACATTAGGGTGAATTGCGCTCATGAAAAGTTTGACTGCACATAACCATTAGCAACTGTTTCCAAACAACACACAAGTCAAATTGTTTTGTTTGTCAAGATATAGATAGATGCTGTTTTTTTTACTGTCGGCAGAGATAATGAATAACATTATAGAGGTGGGCCAAAGAAAAGGCAAACTAAATAAATACATACAGTGGGGTGTGGGGAACCCTAGAGGTAGTTGTAGGGTGTCCCCAGCTAAATGACAGATAGTTAATAGTACCATAACGGACCCTTATTGGGTCAATTTGTAAACTCTTGATATTATACATGTGGGCCCATAGATAGAAATGCAGCTTTAATGTAGCACGCTACTTTTGCCATGTAGCTTGTAGTGTAGCTTTCTACAATTCCCCGGGGATATCTTCCCCTGTAGCATATTGTGATCTTTCCAGGTGTGTGTTTGGCAGCCATGCTTTACTGAAAACAAATTGGCACCGTGCCCACGCTTCACTATATATCGTGCCAGCCAATGAGGAGGCTCCTTTTGTGGGCTCTGCTCACCCCTACTTTCTGTAAATCCTGTGGTGGGATCTGGAGGGGTTGACAAATGATTTTGTCTTCCTGGCTTTTATTTACTAAAATAATTATAAGGCACAGACAGCAAGCAGACGTACGATTCTTTCAGAAATGATTACTGTTATGATATACTGTATGATTTTGTTTGAAAGAATATAACTTAGCATTGAGTCTTTTCAGTGTAAACAAACAGCAATAAGTCATTTAACTTTAGAGATTGCTTCTTCCTGTCTGTGTTGAATACACTATGGACATTTGAAGTGGACATACTGTAGCAAGTGTAAAACACTAACATAACAGCACAAACTTGTCGAATAACAGCACTATACAATGGGATCTAATTATGTGCATTCCAGTTATTATTAACACAGCATGAAATAGATGATACAAATGAATCAAGGCATGGATGACAATTGATGACAATAACACTTGAGTTTATTACCCACATTAGCAACATTTTCTCCTGGGGGGATCAATAAAATTAACCTTAGTCTTATATTAATAATACAATTATGAATTAATTACTGTAGTTATTATTGATAATACTTTTGTGCATGTATTACTTTGCACTGTTATTATATTGTTATTTGATTACTGGTATTTCTGACAGTAATAGATAACATCTCAAAATCTCTAGGGAGTGTCTGTGATTTTATACATTTTTAGGAGTGAAATTATCGATGAATGATAACCTTGATAATTGTGAAACCGTAATTATTACTCAGTACTGTCAAAATCTATAATTGTTGCTTCCCTTTATAACAAGTAGTATTGTGTTGATATTCTATACTTTTTTACAACATGGTCCAAACCAGGTTTTTTTCAGATGAGTGGATTATGCCTGAACATCAATTATGAGCCAGGCCCTCTCATCAGTGACTCTACAAATAACTGATTCTGGATTAATAGAATGGAAAATATTCAGCAAAGAGGCTACTAATAGCATCTTTTCTTAATTCTTCTGCCAAAATAGTAGGTTGTAGAATGAACATGTGCTTGTATTCAGCATGTGGAAAATGATTGTGGAAAATGGGGTGAAATGTGCCAAACTGATGAATAATTTGGTAATTCCCAGACTTATTCAAGTAGATGCCAGAGCTAAATATAACCTAGTGAACTTCCCTTTTGGCACTTGAGCCTCACTCACTAGTTCCCATTATGTCATTGATCTCAGCTTTGCATGTCACTTGCTTGCACATGTGCACTGTCTATGTGCAAAGAATCTGAGCAGACATTAAATAGAAAAACTTGTATATTGGTGTATTTTTCTATCAATACTTGTGGATATTTCAAAGTGTTTCACTATTCAGTGCCTTATCCTTTATGCTCAATTGCTACATCTTAATAAAAGACTGGTGTTGACCATCTTGTTCTGCAGTCTAATCTAACAGCTGGCTATGTGGCATCTTTGTGCCGCCTGCTCACGTCCTGCACTAGCAAATCTGAGGAGACTCCTTGGTGCTCTCGGCTTCAACATGAAACATTTGTTCGTGCTTTTTTCACGTCTGTGCGTTCTTTCAAGCCCACACAAGTACTGAGCGCCATGCGCCTGTGTGATGCTGAGCATGAAAACACTCACAGCTGGGTTTTATTTCCTCCACCAAAACAGCATCCACAGCTCCTGTTGTGTGATTTGTGTCCATATCAACAAAGATCCTCTTCCTGATTACCTTTCAGTTTGTACAATGCAGGCAGCAAACTACTTGCACCCTCTGCTGGTTGCTGACAAGGAGTGAAGTTGCTTAAGGCTCATACACAACATTAACTAGTTCAGAGGCTTCTAAAGGGGAACTGTGGTCCAGATCTGAACCCAGATACTTTTCTACAATGATTATTTTCATGCCTCTCATTTTCAAAGTGCAATTTCTGGAGGACACAGCTTTCTGACAGCTTTTTCTGTATTGAACGAATGCACACAGAAAAGAAAAACACTCCTCTCAGAGCGGCCTCTTGAGTATGTGTGTCTAAAGCAGACAGGAGTCCAAAGAAGCAAGTTCAGACTAAACAGGAACAAGAAGCCAACCAAGAAAAAACACTTAAACATTATTATTTTTTCAGGTTGTTTGTATCCAATATATTTTTGTGCATGTGAAGAAAGGCAGCAACTCAGAATGCTCATATTGAAATGACAGTAAATGCACAAACATATACTGGGTATATAAAAAACAATACACTTTTGGATACCTTGTTTAAAGCGCTTAACTTTATCACATGGTACAGTGAAAAAGTCACTAGCCACCATTAGCTATGCTGTTTTAGCATTATTTTAAAGACCACATATAGCTACAACCTCACTTAGCCACTTTTCACCATGGCTGAATTGAAAGAAATGCTGTAGTGTATTTGTTGTATATTTTACCATCTGTTAGTTAGTTAGTTAGTTAGTTAGTTAGTTAGTTAGTTAGTTAGTTAGTTAGTTAGTTAGTTAGTTAGTTAGTTAGCAGGCTATTTCCTGGATCACTAAGGATGCCAGACAGACAAGGGATGGCATTAAGTGGGTTTCATTTGATGATTCAATCTGTAATGATCATTTCTTGTATTTGTTCTTTTATTAGATCCTCATTAAAATGTAATATTTTCTTCCTTTTTCTATATGCCACCTTTTGACAAAGTTTTGTGGGAATAATAGATTTTGTATTTTAGTGTAATCCTACTAATAGTCTGTTTTATTTGATCAAAACATGTGTTAGTCATCTCAGTTTAGTGTGAGAATCAATCACGATAATAATATTGGAATACTTAACTTAATGAATCAGTCCTCAAACAAGCTGCATGTGGCAACTGTGGTGTGCTGCAATTTTGTTAGGTACAGATTTTCTATTAGCCGTTGAGCTGGCACATTGGTATTTCTTGTGCGGATGATTCATTACTAGGTGAATCATCAAAGCTTGTGCATGCGTGAGGCTCCTGACTCTGCTGTGTTGTTTCTGGAAGGCTGCGCCTCTTCATTTTCAATCTGCCTGATTTCTGCAGTGCAATTTTCCTGGCGTGCTTCAACTTTACATGCCAGCAGTTACAGAGGACATTTACATGGGAGCTTGATGGTTGTGCCTGTACAAAAGCACACATATTGTCAAGATCCTTCAACTTTGTCTTCTGGCTTTTTCAATTGTCGGAAAATCCTCTGACTTCTCATCCATTTTAAAAGTAGAAGTGGAGAAGGCATTCATTTCTGCAAACAGTGCTCCGCTGTTGCCATGACAGCGCCTGTGGGAGCAGGGCCGCTGTTGTCACAGGTTGTTTGTGCAGCTCTTGTATTTTGCAAGTGCTCCTCCAAAAAACATCCACAGATTTGTCAGTGAGGATTCAGAGCCGTGGTCATCTCAGAATCTACGGAGCAGAAACACAACTCTGCGTCTGCAAATGCATTCCAAATCAATGTTTGTTTGGGCCCTTGGCCAGAGAGGTCTTTAGGAATGATCATTTCTCTGAAGTCTAGCACAGTTTAGTGGTTTCCATGTGCCACAAAGGTGTGAGTGATGACCCTCCTTCTTGTGTCTCCTGCAGACTGCATGTGATGCCCCCAGCACGCCTAAATACACCAGAGACCTCTTCTTCCCTGCCTCCCTACCAACGCCGGTCTTGATCAGCCACGCCACGTGCCATCCACTGTCCACCCAAGACGGCCAAGCCAAAGTGGTGTTTGAGCCCCTCAGCAAGTTGTCAAGACCTCAAACGTCGGGCTTCCACGATCAGTCTCCGCACAGGAGAGCAGTTTGCCATCCTGCAGCAGCAGCCATGTCCTTCCTACAACACACAGGTAGAGTGACATCACAGCAGCCATGTCCTTCCTACAACACACAGGTAGAGTGACATCACAGCAGCCATGTACTTCCTACAACACACAGGTAGAGTGACATCACAGCAGCCATGTCCTTCCTACAACACACAGGTAGAGTGACATCACAGCAGCCATGTCCTTCCTACAACACACAGGTAGAGTGACATCACAGCAGCCATGTACTTCCTACAACACACAGGTAGAGTGACATCACAGCAGCCATGTACTTCCTACAACACACAGGTAGAGTGACATCACAGCAGCCATGTACTTCCTACAACACACAGGTAGAGTGACATCACAGCAGCCATGTACTTCCTACAACACACAGGTAGAGTGACATCACAGCAGCCATGTCCTTCCTACAACACACAGGTAGAGTGACATCACAGCAGCCATGTCCTTCCTACAACACACAGGTAGAGTGACATCACAGCAGCCATGTACTTCCTACAACACACAGGTAGAGTGACATCACAGCAGCCATGTCCTTCCTACAACACACAGGTAGAGTGACATCACAGCAGCCATGTACTTCCTACAACACACAGGTAGAGTGACATCACAGCAGCCATGTCCTTCCTACAACACACAGGTAGAGTGACATCACAGCAGCCATGTACTTCCTACAACACACAGGTAGAGTGACATCACAGCAGCCATGTCCTTCCTACAACACACAGGTAGAGTGACATCACAGCAGCCATGTACTTCCTACAACACACAGGTAGAGTGACATCACAGCAGCCATGTACTTCCTACAACACACAGGTAGAGTGACATCACAGCAGCCATGTACTTCCTACAACACACAGGTAGAGTGACATCACTTCCTCAAGACGGCTGTCAGCTGCACTTCAAGTTTGTCATTTCGGCCTCTTTCCTTTCTCTTCAAGCAAGGCCTCAAAGTCTTAGCTTTGATTATCCCTTGTTGTAAGTGATTTGACCAGTAGAGGGCGCCCTTGCACTTGTACAGATCTGTTACATGACAACCTGACATTACTGTTTGATTGATTGATTGATTGAAACTTTGATTAGTAGATTGCACAGTACATATTCCGTACAATTGACCACTAAATGGTAACACCCCAATAAGTTTTTCAACTTGTTTAAGTCGGGGTCCACGTAAATCATGATTGTAGTTCATTTTAGGATGGTTTCTGTGGTTTGGGGTTGGTGAATTCACTTTTTAATGTTTTCATCAAATCTCAATCAAGCAACACAAACCTTGCAGTGTTGGTGTTAGCACACCTGTGAGGATACGCGGTATAGAAAATGGATAGACGGAATACGTACTGACAAATAATGCCACTAGATGGTGTTAAATAGCATCAATTTGGTGCTTTTTCCACTGTGCTATATATAATATAACAATGTACGACAAGGCTAACATATTTTAACTGAGAGCGAATTAAAAAATATCCAAAATCACAATCAATCCGATACTGATACTACCCTTAGTATCAATCAGCCCACTCCTACTAAAAAAAGCATTTCAATTGGCTTTTAACGTAACTGAAGTCAACAGATTGGAAACATGTGTAGCAGCTATACCTCCTCCTAAGTCTTCTGCGGCCTCCCAATTTGAAAACTGCTGGCATACAATACAATACAGTACTCTATCTGCATATAATATGGAAGCAGCACTCAATGCAAATCTGCCAGTTGAATGAACCATCATTATTTTACACACTTAAGTCATGAATACATCATTTAAATGAAGTTAAAAGAATGTGATACATTACTACATCATTACTAGGGGTGTGCTTATGATTCTGTTTGACTACCATTGAATTATTTAACAATTATTGAGAGATCTTTTTTCCATTCAGGATTTCTTTTGAACAGGGTGTATTACAAAATGATCTAATAGAACGCTCTAGCACATTTCCCAGAACAAAAAGCTGCTCTATATTACTCAGTGTAATACATAGTCTTTTTACAAATAGAATTGTTTAACCAAAATAATGATCTGCAGTTTTCACAGATTTTGGTACTTGCAAACTTATTACAAAACAAGTGATTAATGACAAAGTATTTATGACTTTCAAACAAAGTCGTTTACAAATGATTTAGGATGCACAATAATGGAAATTTGAACTGATAACCCATCATTTCCAGACCTTAACAACCGGTATATTTACATACAATTTTGTGAGAAGGAAGAAATTTAACAGTTTAGACTTTTGCCCAAAATGTGTACACTCTAGCAAAAAAGATACAAATTTGTTGTGGAGATAAGAATAATGTCAACTGGTATTTATGTTACTTCATTAACTATTTTTTGAGTACAAATACCCTTTCTACTATAATTCTGACCCATGCAAACAATTACAATCATTGCACAGAGCAAAACATTTTGGAATTAATTGATATTTCAAGGTTTCAGTTATTTTATAAAGAGTTGTATAAGTATTATTATTGTATTATTGTATTATTTATTTATCATTTATAAGTTTATTTCAATAGCGAGCTGCCAGTAATGTGTGTGTGCGTAGAGAGACGACTGACTTGGTGTGAGTGAGTGAGGGCCATTGACTGTCAAGAAAAAAAGAGATCATTTTTGTTGCTTTTGTGTGCTTATGGCCGACAGTAGCCAGTTTTATAATGAAGTTATTGTTGATGGACACCTCCTCATTATAATTAACATCACAGCAGACGACTAGACGGCCGATATAGATAGTCCTTCTCTAAAAAATGTCTGGGCAATTGTTTCTTTTGTTTTTGTTTTGGACAACGTTCTCAGACTACAGTTGTCTGGGATTTCACTATAATAGAGAGTAATGTTTTTTAAATCATTTGATATAAAAAATAACATTGACTGTCTTTCTTTGGGCACCTCACAATTCAATTACAATTAAGGAGCTACAATTTGATTATAAATCAATTATTGATATATTTTTGAAATATTACATTTTATTATCATTATTATTGTATAATTGATTGTTAATATGTGCATGTATATTATTAGTATACCCCACATTTAATGTAACTAACCTAATTAATGGATATTTGGATGTTTGTCTATGGATTGAGGATGGTCCAGGATTGTCCTAAGAAACAATCATTTTCCTATTGTTGACCTTTTAGTTTTGCTAACTTTCATGCACCTTAATAAAAAAGAACAATTCTGTCCTAAAATTGAGTTTAGTCAGGTTATTAACATTTTGGCAACCTAATACAAGTTGGATGACCTTAGAAGTTGTTGAGTAAAAGCAGACATAACAATCTACTCTGTCAATATTTCACTTCTTTCTCCAGCTGACCTCAGCTTCAGAAACGATTATCGAACAAGCTTGAAAGTGTATCAAATCTTTTCTTTTTAGGTTCATCTGAGCTGCTGCAGAGTTGTTTTTCACAGTCTGGATCTTAAAAGGTTTTTGTCAAGTGTAAAATTGCTTTAGAGTTTGTCAGTGGCTTTTGGAATACACATCAAAACATTGCATTGTTGATTATTTCATTAAAACTATTGGATCTTGTCAGTCTTGGCATCTAATATGTCTGATGGTGTGTTTCTGCTTTTAGAGGAACTAATATTGGCATCAAGCCGATGAAAAAGCAGGCTGGTGTTTTGCTATTATGTGATATAATAATTGATTCCAAATAAACATAGATCTGTTTGCTTTTTGACCCCACAGAGGAGCGTGACGAGCCCACTGAGGGACTGTTGTACCGGCAGCAGGAATCACACCTTTGTCAACAGATGAAGCTGGCCACGGTTTCGCAGGTGCAGGAAACGGCGGCAGGCTGGTTCCGGGAAGAAACGGCCACATGTAGCAGCAGCAGTACGCAGCATTGTGCAGGTCAGAATTGTATTACACTGAAACCTTTTAGCTTGAACACAGTCATTTTACTGATTTGTTCATATTTACAACCATCAACTTGCATGACTTGATTGCCATGGTCAAATCTTAATCGGCTGATACATTTCTACGTAACAATTGAACATTGTAAAGTGTCACACTGGAGTGAATTCAAGTTAAGTGCTGTAAAGTAACAACAACACATACAAACTGAACTTTATGACGCATGATAGATGTGTAGCGTTTAGGGAAGTAAAGGTGGGATGATGAAGTGTAAAAAAAAAAGAAGAGTTTTACGGCTGTATAATGGATTGAAGCGTGAAAAAAGGGATTACTAAGGGTATTCTTACACAAGCTGAGTCACTCCCTCCATTGACCCCCGCTCAGCCTGCTGCAGTCATGCACATCACTATCATCCTGACTCTGTGCTTTAGTTCCAGTTATTTCAACTTCATGTTTTTCATTCAATTGTGCAAGGTGGGGGTTAGCCTTTGTCACATGCATGCGTAAGTGCAGCCCACTTCGTCCAATCGGAAGTTGGGTACGTTACTGTCCTGTGGGACGAGCACATGCTGGTGCGTGACAACATGCCACTGGAGGTGTGAATCTTTGGGCAATTAACAATTCCATGTGATTCCTGTGGTGACAATAGCTTTCCGAATCCAGTCTCGATTCAACACAATTGTTGATTCAAACCGACCCTTGCAATATCCATCCATCCATTCATCCATCCATCCATCCATCCATCCATCCATCTTCTGCTTATCCGAAGTCGGGTCGCAGCAGCGGCATCTTTTTAAATATCTAACCCTAAGAAAATACATTTAAAAAATGTAATAAAACAATATTTATTTATTTTTAAATCCATTTTTGAAAATGATTAATTGATTTAGAGTCGGGGTGAATAAGAATCGTGATTCGGATGACGCACCCACCAAATTGTAGAAGAAAAAAAGACTTTTACATGTATGAACCGCAGATATATATATTGCTACAAGAGATTATTTATATAACTTCATTCTTTCCAAATGGTGCCTGTCACACAAAAGGTATACTGAAGGTGCATGCGCGTGCATTGACCGGCAGGTGTGTCTTCCAGCATCTTGCTAGGTGTGTTTGAGTGAATTTTTGCCTGTTTTTATGCCTGATTTCTTTTGATGTTAAGTGCAAAGTGCTTTTAGTTATTGTACTGTACATCCGGAGCAATGGAGCTCCTACTTTTCTCTGTTTTGTGGACTTTGACTGGCTTAATTCTCGAGTGCGGCGGGGTGTCACTTCCGCATCCGAGAATCCAATACACTCGAGACCTACTCTTGCAGCTCAACAACAGCAGACGTCCAGCTTCCTCAATGTCAATCAATCAATCAATGTTTATTTATATAGCCCTAAATCACAAGTGTCTCAAAGGGCTGTACAAGCCACAACGACATCCTCGGTACAGAGCCCACATACGGGCAAGGAAAAACTCACCCCAGTGGGACGTCGGTGAATGACTATGAGAAACCTTGGAGAGGACCGCATATGTGGGTAACCCCCCCCTCTAGGGGAGACCGAAAGCAACGGATGTCGAGTGGGTCTGACATAACATTGTGAAAGTCCAGTCCACAGTGGATCCAACACATCAGCGGGAGTCCAGTCCACAGCGGGGCCAACAGGAAACCATCCCGAGCGGAGACGGGTCAGCAGCGCAGAGATGTCCCCAACCGATGCACAGGCTAGTGGTCCACCCGGGGTCCCGACTCTGGACAGCCAGCACTTCATCCATGGCCACCGGACCTATGCAACTCCCCCTCGCAAGGGACAGGGGAGAAGAGGAGAGAAGAAAAGAAACGGCAGATCAACTGGTCTAAAAAAGGGGGGGTCTATTTAAAGGCTAGATTATACAAATGAGTTTTAAGATGGGACTTAAATGCTTCTACTGAGGTAGCATCTCTAACTGTTACCGGGAGGGCATTCCAGAGTACTGGAGCCCTGATTTAAATCATCCCAGCAGCAAGAACTTCTGAGGAGTTAAGAGAAGTAAACGTGGGAAAAGAGGAGGTGTCAAACTGAGAATGAGGAAACGGCATATAACCCGCCTCCCCTTGCCCTCCCTGGTTATCCATCCATCCATCCATCTGTCTACCGCTTGTCCCTTTCGGGGACGCGGGGGGTGCTGGAGCCTATCCCAGCTGCACACGGGAGGAAGGTGGGGTACACCATCCAGTCCTTACGATATAAACTTGATGAGCTTCAAGGAAACGCTGGCTTCCTCCAGGACTACAGAGACTGCTGTGTTTTGGTATTTATGGAGACGTGGCTTACCGTGGACGACTCGGACAACGACGTGACCATTGATGGATTTGTCATTCCATTTCGCTTGGATTGTGATGCACTAGAGACCGGGAAATCCCGCGGTGTGCATCTACGTCAACAAGCACTACTGCCAGAGGAAGACTGTGCACACCTGATGTGGAACGCCTGACGCTGTCACTTCCTCCATTTGATTTACCCCGTGTGTTTCCACAACTGTGGACATTCACCCCAAAGCAAACCCTACCACAGCCACAAATACTATAGTGGACATAGTACGAAAATGCAGTCTCTCTTACCTTAAGCACCTCATTTTATACTGGGTGATTTTAATCATGTGTCCCTGAAGAAATCCCTGTCTGGCTTTTATCAATATATAACCTGTCCAAGCAGACAGAACAAGTCTTTAGATCTTTGTTATGAACAGTAAAAGGTGCATATAAATCCATCCCCCTGCCTCCTTTAGGGTCTGCAGATTATAACTATGTGATGCTCCTCCCAACATATAAAACAGTATTAAAGAAAGAAAAAATCCAGACCATAGAAGTAGAAATATGTTTGAGGATTCCACTGCTTGTCTGCAGGCTTGTTATGGCTGCACCTTGTGGGATTGTTGTCAAGACTCTTGTAAGGACCTGCTCTTATATTTCCTTCTGCGAGAACATGATCATCCCAACCAAGACTACTAGAATGTATCCTAATAATAAACCTTGGATGTCCAAACCAGTTAAATCCAGTCTTAAGTGGAAGAAAGTAGCATTTGGTCAAGGAGAAGCATCTGATCAAGGCAGCAAAAAAGGAACTGAAAGTTCAAATATTAAAGGCAAAACCTGCTCAGTGGCCTAGTGGTTAGATTGTCCGCCCTGAGATGGGTAGGTTGTGAGTTCAAACCCCGGCCAAGTCATACCAAAGACTATAAAAATGGGAGCCATTACCTTCCTGCTTGGCACTCAGCATCAAGGGTTGGAATTGGGGGTTAAATCACCAAAATGACTCCTGGGCGCGGCCACCGCTGCTGCTCACTGCTCCTCTCACCTCCCAGGGGGTGAACAAGGGGATGAGTCAAATGCAGAGGGCACATTTCACCACACCTAGTGTGTGTGTGACAATCATTGCTACTTCAACTTTAAAACAAAAATGGAGAAACATTGTCTGCAGGGAACTTTGCTTCAGCTTGGTCGGGTATGAAAACCATCGCTGGCATTCATCAAAGGAAGAGCAAAAGCAACATTATAAGGGAGGGCTACAGATCTAACATTGTTTTGGCTAATGCTCTTAATACATTTGATCTGAGATTTGAGCAGCAGAAAGATTTGAATGACAAATTTGAGGATTTGAGACTAAATCTGAAGAATGATCAGCACTTCAAGTCAAGTGGAAAGGTGTTCACTTTCACTGAAGACTAATGTCCAGGCCCTGATACTATCAGTGGTATATTACTTAAGCAACTAAATGTTCTATTTTGAAGCTTCCAGCGTGTTCCAAGTGTGTGGAAGCGTGACCACCATTATCCCTGTCCCTAAAAGCTGCACACCTACCGTCTTGATGACTTAAGGCCCGTTGCTCTTACTTCAATCAATCAATCAATCAATGTTTATTTATATAGCCCTAAATCACAAGTGTCTCAAAGGGCTGTACAAGCCACAACGACATCCTCAGTACAGAGCCCACATACTTCACTTGTGATGAAATGTTTTGAAAGAATTGTAAAGTTTCATCTTGCAACAGAAATCAAGCATGTACTCGACCCTATGCAGTTTGCCTATAGGGAACACTGAGGAGTGGTGGATGCTTCAAGCAGGCTTCTTAACACACTGAGGAGTGGTGGATGCTTCAAGCAGGCTTCTTAACACACTGAGGAGTGGTGGATGCTTCAGGCAGGCTTCTTAACACACTGAGGAGTGGTGGATGCTTCAAGCAGGCTTCTTAACACACTGAGGAGTGGTGGATGCTTCAAGCAGGCTTCTTAACACACTGAGGAGTGGTGGATGCTTCAGGCAGGCTTCTTAACACACTGAGGAGTGGTGGATGCTTCAAGCAGGCTTCTTAACACACTGAGGAGTGGTGGATGCTTCAGGCAGGCTTCTTAACACTGAGGAGTGGTGGATGCTTCAAGCAGGCTTCTTAACACACTGAGGAGTGGTGGATGCTTCAGGCAGGCTTCTTAACACACTGAGGAGTGGTGGATGCTTCAAGCAGGCTTCTTAACACACTGAGGAGTGGTGGATGCTTCAAGCAGGCTTCTTAACACACTGAGGAGTGGTGGATGCTTCAGGCAGGCTTCTTAACACACTGAGGAGTGGTGGATGCTTCAAGCAGGCTTCTTAACACACTGAGGAGTGGTGGATGCTTCAAGCAGGCTTCTTAACACACTGAGGAGTGGTGGATGCTTCAGGCAGGCTTCTTAACACACTGAGGAGTGGTGGATGCTTCAAGCAGGCTTCTTAACACACTGAGGAGTGGTGGATGCTTCAAGCAGGCTTCTTAACACACTGAGGAGTGGTGGATGCTTCAGGCAGGCTTCTTAACACACTGAGGAGTGGTGGATGCTTCTTAACATTCTATTTAAACATCTACAGGGAAGTCAAACCCACGCTAGACTTTTATTTGTTGATTTTTCATCTGCACTATCCAACCTCATATCCTAGCTGAAACATGGACATGATTGTTGATTTTAGATCTTAGGTCAGCCTGTAGAGCAGGGGTCACCAACGTGGTGCCCGCGGGCACCAGGTAGCCCGTAAGGACCAGATGAGTAGCCCGCTGGCCTGTTCTAAAAATAGCTCAAATAGCAGCACTTACCAGTGAGCTGCCTCTATTTTTTTAAATGGTATTTATTTACCAGCAAGCTGGTCTCGCTTTGCCTGACATTTTTAATTCTAAGAGAGACAAAACTCAAATAGAATTTGAAAATCCAAGAAAATATTTTAAAGACTTGGTCTTCACTTGTTGAAATAAATTCATTAATTTTTTTACTTTGCTTCTTATAACTTTCAGAAAGACAATTTTAGAGAAAAAATACAACCTTAAAAATGATTTTAGGATTTTTAAACACATATACCTTTTTACCTTTTAAATTCCTTCCTCTTCTTTCCTGACAATTTAAATCAATGTTCAAGTAAATTTATTTGTTTTATTGTAAAGAATAATAAATACATTTTAAATTAATTCTTCATTTTAGCTTCTGTTTTTTCAACGAAGAATATTTGTGAAATATTTCTTCAAACTTATTATGATTAAAATTCAAAACAATTATTCTGGCAAATCTAGAAAATCTGTAGAATCAAATTTAAATCTTATTTCAAAGTCTTTTGAGTTTCTTTTTTTAAAAAATTCTGGAAAATCTAGAAGAAATAATGATTTGTCTTTGTTAGAAATATAGCTTGGTCCAATTTGTTATATATTCTAACAAAGTGCAGATTGGATTTTAACCTATTTAAAACATGTCATCAAAATTCTAAAATTAATCTTAATCAGGAAAAATTACTAATGATGTTCCATAAATTATTTTTTAAATTTTTTCAAAAACATTCGAATTAGCTAGTTTTTCTCTTCTTTTTTTCGGTTGAATTTTGAATTTTAAAGAGTCGAAATTGAAGATAAACTATGTTTCAAAATTTAATTGTCATTTTTTTTGTGTTTGCTCCTCTTTTAAACCGTTCAATTAAGTGTAAATATCATTAATTATTAATAATAAAATAGAGTTAAAGGTACATTGAGCAAATTGGCTATTTCTGGCAATTTATTGAAGTGTGTATCAAACTGGTAGCCCTTCGCATGAATCACTACCCAAGAAGTAGCTCTTGCTTTCAAAAAGGTTGCTGACCCCTGATGTAGACTGTGTGGACAGCTACAAGTACCTTGGCACGGTCATAGACTCGAAGCTCACCTTCCACATGAACTGCGAAGTGGTGTGTAAAAAGGGACACCAACGTCTTCATTGCCTGAGGAAACTGTCACTTCTCCACATAGAAACTGTCACTTCTCCACACAGATAGAGCCAAGTTGTCACTCTTTTATTGAGCGTATATTGAATCCATTCTGTCCTTCTCCCTGGTGTCATGGTTTGCTGGTTTGTCCTTCACAAACAAGTCTGCACTAAATCAATCAATCAATCAATCAATGTTTATTTATATAGCCCTAAATCACTAGTGTCTCAAAGGGCTGTACAAGCCACAACGACATCCTCGGTGTCGAGTGGGTCTGATATAATATTGTGAAAGTCCAACACATCAGCGAAAGTCCAGTCCATGGTGGGGCCAGCGGGAACCATCCCGAGTGGAGACGGGTCAGCAGCGTAGAGATGTCCCCATCTGATGGACAGGCTAGCGGTCCACCCCGGAGCAGAGTAGAAAAGAAAAGAAAAGAAACGGCAGATCAACTGGTCTAAAAAGGGAGTCTATTTAAAGGCTAGAGTATACAAATGAGTTTTAAGATGAGACTTAAATGCTTCTACTGAGGTAGCATCTCTAACTGTTACCGGGAGGGCATTCCATAGTATTGGAGCCCGAATAGAAAACGCTCTATAGCCCGCAGACTTTTTTTGGGCTCTGGGAATCACTAATAAGCCGGAGTTCTTTGAACGCAGATTTCTTGCCGGGACATATGGTACAATACAATCGTCAAGATAGGCAGGAGCTTGACCGTGTAGTATTTTATACGTAAGTAGTAAAACCTTAAAGTCGCATCTTAGGTGCACAGGAAGCCAGTGCAAGTGAGCCAGTATAGGCGTAATATGATCAAACTTTCTTGTTTTTGTCAAAAGTCTAGCAGCCGCATTTTGTACCATCTGTAATCTTTTAATGCTAGACATAGGGAGGCCCGAAATTAATACGTTACAGTAATCGAGACGAGATGTAACGAACGCATGGATAATGATCTCAGCATCGCTTGTGGACAAAATGGAACGAATTTTAGCGATATTACGGAGATGAAAGAAGGCCGTTTTAGTAACACTCTTAATGTGTGACTCAAACGAGAGAGTTGGGTCGAAGATAATACCCAGATTCTTTACCGAGTCGCCTTGTTTAATTGTTTGGTTGTCAAATGTTAAGGTGGTATTATTAAATAGATGTTGGTGTTGAGCAGGACCGATAATCAGCATTTCCGTTTTCTTAGCGTTGAGTTGCAAAAAGTTAGCGGACATCCATTGTTTAATTTCATTAAGACACGCCTCCAGCTGACTACAATCCGGCGTGTTGGTCAGCTTTAGGGGCATGTAGAGTTGGGTGTCATCAGCATAACAGTGAAAGCTAACACCGTATTTGCGTATAATGTCACCTAGCGGCAGCATGTAAATACTAAAGAGTGCAGGGCCAAGAACTGAACCCTGGGGAACTCCGCACGTTACCTTAACATAGTCCGAGGTCACATTGTTATGGGAGACACACTGCATCCTGTCAGTAAGATAAGAGTTAAACCAAGACAAGGCTAAGTCTGACATCCCAATACGCGTTTTGATACGCTCTAATAAAATATTATGATCAACAGTATCGAAAGCGGCGCTAAGATCAAGAAGCAGCAACATAGATGACGCATCAGAATCCATCGTCAGCAATAGATCATTAGTCATTTTTGCGAGGGCTGTCTCCGTAGAGTGATTTGCCCTGAAACCGGATTGAAAAGGTTCACAGAGATTGTTAGTCACTAAGTGTTCATTTAGCTGCTGTGCGACAATTTTTTCGAGAATTTTCGAGATAAACGGTAGGTGGGACACCGGCCGGTAGTTCACCATGAGGTCAGGATCGAGGTTAGGTCTTTTGAGTAGAGGATGAATAACCGCTTTTTTGAATGCTAGAGGAACAGTACCAGAGGAAAGTGATAGGTTTATAATATTTAACACTGATGGACCTAATAATACAAAAAGCTCCTTGATAAGTTTCCCAGGAATTGGGTCAAGTAAACATGTTGTTTGTTTTGTCCCATTTACACATTTTAACAATTCCTCCAATGTTATTTCATCAAAGAGAGAGAAACTATTTTGGAGGGCAATGTCCGTCGTATATACAGTCATATTTGTGTTAATAGAACCCAGTTGTGGCTGGGATGCATTGTCTTTAATCTCTTTTCTGATGAGTTCAATTTTCTTATTAAAGAAATTCATAAAGTCATCTGCTGAGTGGGTGGAGCTACTGGGAGGAGTCCCTTGTTGGGTTAGCGATGCTACTGTACTAAACAAAAATTTAGGATCATTTTTGTTGAGGTGGATGAGATTTGAGTAATATTTAGCTTTAGCTGAGGTAAGCATGCGTTTATAAGTTATTAAACTATCACTCCATGCTTGATGGAAAACCTCAAGTTTAGTCGCACGCCATTTGCGTTCCAGCTTTCTACATGATAATTTCTGGGCTTTAGTTTCTTCTGTAAACCATGGGGTACGCCTTTTAGGGGCCCTTTTTAGCTTTAGCGGTGCTACAATATCAATGGTGTCGCGCAGGGCGTCGTTAAAGTTGTTAGTGAGGTTATCAATAGAGCCCACATAATTTGGGAAAGGTGCCATTACTGAAGGCAGTAGGTCAGTAAGAGTCGTCGTTGTGGCAGTATTAATGTTGCGGCTGCTATAGTAGTTATTATTATTATTATTAGTTTGTTGACAATGAGTCCGAACTTCGAATTTTATAAGGTAATGATCGGACATTACTTTAGTGTACGGGAGTATCGTAACTTTAGAGGTGGTGACACCCCTGACAAGCACTAGATCTATCGTATTACCGTTGCGATGCGTGGGTTCATTTATTATTTGTGTAAGACCACAGCTATCAATTATAGTCTGGAGCGCCACGCATGGAGGGTCCGATGGGGTATTCATATGGATGTTAAAGTCTCCCATTATGATTATATTGTCGGCGTGCGTCACTAGATCAGCAACGAACTCTGAAAATTCATTGATAAAGTCCGAATAGGGCGAGTCACAACTTAGCCTATCTGACATCTATGACACAGCTGCAGCTTTATTATTCACAACTGCACCATCATCCTTTACGCAGTCAACTCCAGCTTTATTATTCACTACTGCACCATCATCCTTTACGCAGTCAACTCCAGCTTTATTATTCACTACTGCACCATCATCCTTTACGCAGTCAATTCCAGCTTTATTATTCACCACTGCACCATCATCCTTTACGCAGTCAATTCCAGCTTTATTATTCACCACTGCACCATCATCCTTTACGCAGTCAATTCCAGCTTTATTATTCACTACTGCACCATCATCCTTTACACAGTCAATTCCAGCTTTATTATTCACTACTGCACCATCATCCTTTACGCAGTCAATTCCAGCTTTATTATTCACCACTGCACCATCATCCTTTACGCAGTCAATTCCAGCTTTATTATTCACCACTGCACCATCATCCTTTACGCAGTCAACTCCAGCTTTATTATTCACTACTGCACCATCATCCTTTACGCAGTCAACTCCAGCTTTATTATTCACTACTGCACCATCATCCTTTACGCAGTCAACTCCAGCTTTATTATTCACTACTGCACCATCATCCTTTACGCAGTCAACTCCAGCTTTATTATTCACTACTGCACCATCATCCTTTACGCAGTCAACTCCAGCTTTATTATTCACCACTGCACCATCATCATTTACGCAGCTCCTTGGCTGTAGGCCACCTACTCAGTGGTTAGAGTGTCCGCCCTGAGATGGGTAGGTTGTGAGTTCAAAACCCGGGCGTGGCCACCGCTGCTGCTCACTGCTCCCCTCACCTCCCAGGGGGTGATCAAGTGTGATGGGTCAAATGCAGAAGACAGATTTCACCACACCTAGTGTGTGTGTGTGTGTGTGTGTGACAATCATGGGTACTTGAACTTGAATTTAACGCATGTGATTAATCACAAAATATTATCAGCATAATCTTGTATAAATGCAGATGAAGTCAGGGAAGTAATTTTGAACATATATGCTACTTTCTTATCGGTATGTGGATGGAAGTTGTTGTTTTTTTCAGGGATCGTCATTACACAATCACACACATTTGTGGCTGCGCACACAAAAAGCTAAAAGCCAAAGAAAAAGCAGAGCAATTTCATTGTAATCTGAAGTCTTGCGATATTTTGTTTTCTCTATTGAAGGATGACGTGCCTGATGATGGCTACATCTTTATCAAATGTATCAGAACATTATCAGAAGTGTACAACTTCAAGTGGAGAGTTGTGTTGTGATGAATTCAGGTTGTATCATCCAGCATGCAATGATGAGATGTATATGCTGTGTGTTTCCTCTGCAGACCAGCAGCAGTATGCCAGCGGAGATCAGTCCAAGCTTCCAGACCCCAACCGTGTCCGCTCCAGAGTCCCACCCAACATGCCAAAGCTCTTCATCCCCGCCACTGTCACCAAGTTCCCCCCAGAGATCACAGTGACTCCGCCCACGCCCACACTGCTCTCTCCCAAAGGCAGCATCTCAGAGGAAACCAAACAAAAACTCAAGGTAGCGTTGCCAATGTCCCTCAAGCTGCTTGGCCACATTCTCTGCTTGAAATCAGAAGAAATAAGGCTGATGAAGATAGCATTTGGAAAGATGCACATGTGACATAAACATCTGCATGAAAACAAAGATACTAATCATCACCAGCATGGTGGAAAATAATCCTTCTTCCATGCATGCTAGACACACACACACACACACACACACACACACACACACACACACACACACACACACACACACACACACACACACACACACACACACACACACACACACACATACACACACACCGAGCAGGATGCCACAAGAAGCTAACCGCTAAAGTGTCAATGTAGAGGAGTGGTGATTGATCCAGATATCGATACTATTGATACCTCGTATAGTATCAGTATGTAAACGATACTAAAGTCATTTACATCAATATTTGTTCTTTTTCTTGTTCTAATTACAACATTTTGGGGTTGTTTTTGTGTGAAAAGGAGAAAAGCTTTGAGGGCAAAATCCAAGCAATTTAAATGGGAGCCAATAATAGTTTTTGCTTTTGTTTTGTTATTGTTCACTAGCCACTTTATTTTGTTCCAAAAATATGTAGCATTCAATGCTACACATTTAATACACATTATCTGGTTCACAACAATACTAGCTCATTGTACATTTGATCAAATAAGCTCTACAAAAATGTGTTTAGTTACTTTCTATGAAACATTTTCAGTTGCATAATCTACAAATGTTAGATTGGGACTGAAAACCGGGTTGGATCTAAGGAAAACTCATTCAGAAGGCAACAATGTTGTTCGGAACATCCTTGCCATAAACACACCACCAGGACTACCATAAACACACCACCAGGACTACCATAAACACACCACCAGGACTACCATAAACACACCACCAGGACTACCATAAACACACCACCGGGACTACCATAAACACACCACCAGTACTACCATAAACACACCACCAGTACTACCATAAACACACCAGCAGGACTACCATAAACACACCACCAGTACTACCATAAACACACCACCAGGACTACCATAAACACACCAGCAGGACTACAACGGCTGCTCTTTGCCACAAAGTAATATGGAAAAGTAATATACAGGTAAAACTCAAACATTAGAATTTTGTGCAAAATTTCATCCATGTCAGTAATTCAAATTCAAATATGAAACTAATATGTGATACAAACTCATTTTGTGATAGTAAAATATGCCAAGCCTTGATTTAATACAATTGTAGTGATCATAGTTTACACTTTTTGAAAACCCCCAATTTTCGGAGATTTTAATTTTGAGGTTTTCATGAGCTGTTTGCCATAATCATCAATGTATATCAATAATCATAATCATCAATGTATATCAATAATCATAATCATCAATGTATATCAATAATCATAATCATCAATGTATATAAATCATCATAATCATCAATGTATATCAATCATCATAATCATCAATGTATATCAATCATCATAATCATCAATGTATATCAATAATCATAATCATCAATGTATATCAATCATCATAATCATCAATGTATATCAATCATCATAATCATCAATGTATATCAATCATCATAATCATCAATGTATATCAATAATCATAATCATCAATGTATATCAATCATCATAATCATCAATGTATATCAATCATCATAATCATCAATGTATATCAATCATCATAATCATCAATGTACATCAAAAGAAGGCTCGAGTTGCATGTTATGAGCCTATGTCATATTTTGGTTTGAAAACTGATACTGATAGGATCCGATATCACATTTTTATGCCAATAATATCAGAAAGTTGTAATTTTATTGAGAGAAAGTAAACCACTCGGATTCACTATCATTTTAAATGCCACCAAACTATGCATGATGTACATCAATAATATTAAAAGACATCAACATAAGTGCAAGTCTTGTGTGCGTGTCGCTCTCGTACTCTAAACTCCAATTAGTGTCCTCCTGCTGTAAACATGTCAATAACAATAACATGTCAATAGGTTGTTGAATGGGATAAACATGTAAATAATAATAACATGTCAATAGGTTGTTGAATGGGATAAACATGTCAATAATAATAACATGTAAACAGGTTGTTGAACAGGATAAACATGTCAATAATAATAACATGTAAACAGGTTGTTGAATGGGATAAACATGTCAATAATAATAACATGTCAATAGGTTGTTGAATGGGATAAACATGTCAATAATAATAACATGTAAACAGGTTGTTGAATGGGATAAACATGTCAATAACAATAACATGTCAATAGGTTGTTGAATGGGATAAACATGTCAATAATAATAACATGTCAATAGGTTGTTGAATGGGATAAACATGTCAATAATAATAACATGTAAACAGGTTGTTGAACAGGATAAACATGTCAATAATAATAACATGTAAACAGGTTGTTGAACAGGATAAACATGTCAATAATAATAACATGTAAACAGGTTGTTGAATGGGATAAACATGTCAATAATAATAACATGTCAATAGGTTGTTGAATGGGATAAACATGTCAATAATAATAACATGTAAACAGGTTGAACAGGATAAACATGTCAATAATAATAACATGTAAACAGGTTGTTGAACAGGATAAACATGTCAATAATAATAACATGTAAACAGGTTGTTGAATGGGATAAACATGTCAATAATAATATGTCAATAGGTTGTTGAATGGGATAAACATGTCAATAATAATACGATGTCAATAGGTTGTTGAATGGGATAAACATGTCAATAATAATAACATGTAAACAGGTTGTTGAACAGGATAAACATGTCAATAATAATAACATGTAAACAGGTTGTTGAACAGGATACACATGTCAATAATAATAACATGTAAACAGGTTGTTGAATGGGATAAACATGTCAATAATAATAAGATGTAAACAGGTTGTTGAACAGGATAAACATGTCAATAATAATAACATGTAAACAGGTTGTTGAACAGGATAAACATGTCAATAATAATAACATGTCAACAGGTTGTTGAACAGGATAAACATGTCAATAATAATAACATGTCAATAGGTTGTTGAATGGGATAAACATGTCAATAATAATAACATGTCAACAGGTTGTTGAACAGGATAAACATGTCAATAATAATAATAATAACATGTCCATAGGTTGTTGAATGGGATAAACATGTCAATAATAATAACATGTAAACAGGTTGTTGAACAGGATAAACATGTCAATAATAATAAGATGTAAACAGGTTGTTGAACAGGATAAAAATGTCAATAATAATAACATGTAAACAGGTTGTTGAACAGGATAAACATGTCAATAATAATAACATGTAAACAGGTTGTTGAACAGGATAAACATGTCAATAATAATAAGATGTAAACAGGTTGTTGAACAGGATAAAAATGTCAATAATAATAACATGTAAACAGGTTGTTGAACAGGATAAAAATGTCAATAATAATAAGATGTAAACAAGTTGTTGAACAGGATAAACATGTAAATAATAATAAGATGTAAAGAGGTAGTTAACCCCTACTGACTTGTCCTGTGTGCTTGTCACACAGAAGGTGATTTTGTCGTCTCAATCTGCTGCCACGGTCAAGAAGGATTCTCTGAGCCAGCCGTCGTTGGATGTGCAGGAGACATCCAGCCAGGAGTCGTCTCTGGAGAGCGAGTCTGACGAAGAGGACGATTACATGGACATTTGACTTCTGACGGCAGGTGGCTTGGGGGTGTGGCCATGAAACTCTGCCGCTTTACTCATGAAACTGCAGCTTTACTCATGAAACTGCAGCTTTACTCATGAAACTGCAGCTTTACTCATGAAACTCTGCAGCTTTACTCATGAAACTGCAGCTTTACTCATGAAACTGCAGCTTTACTCATGAAACTGCAGCTTTACTCATGAAACTCTGCAGCTTTACTCATGAAACTGCAGCTTTACTCATGAAACTGCAGCTTTACTCATGAAACTGCAGCTTTACTCATGAAACTCTGCAGCTTTACTCATGAAACTGCAGCTTTACTCATGAAACTGCAGCTTTACTCATGAAACTGCAGCTTTACTCATGAAACTGCAGCTTTACTCATGAAACTGCAGCTTTACTCATGAAACTCTGCAGCTTTACTCATGAAACTGCAGCTTTACTCATGAAACTGCAGCTTTACTCATGAAACTGCAGCTTTACTCATGAAACTCTGCAGCTTTACTCATGAAACTGCAGCTTTACTCATGAAACTCTGCAGTTTACTCATGCTACTGTTTGTTCCGGTTTAACCCAGACAACTTTCTGACACTTTGTGATTGGCTGCCATGTCATGTGGTGTGACTGCTGCACCATAGCTTTCAAAGCATGTCTGTAATGTGCCACTTATGCATATCCTCGCCTGTTTATGATGATCCTCACCTGTTTATGATGATCCTCACCTGTTTATGATGATCCTCACCTGTTTATGCATCCTCCTTTACTCCCAGCTGCAGCGCTACATTTCAAGCAGTGAACCAGTAGCACATGAGAAATGTTTACACTCAACATTTGAGTCAGTCGGCGCTCAAGTGTGCTTGTTTTGTACTCCCTGCTATTTTTGCCTGACTTTATTCCGGCGTTTTCTCTGTAGCTGTGAGCTTCTCACCAAGATGGCAGCCATCACCAGCACTGATGTGAATGATGTTGAAAGACTACAAGACTTTTGTACATATCAGCATCCAAATTGGCTTTAATGGTCCAAGTGAGTGAGTGAGTGAGTGAGTGAGTGAGTGAGTGAGTGAGTGAGTGAGTGAGTGTGAGCAGCTCAGGAGCATATTTCCTAAATTGACTAGAATCCAGATGCATTCATGTATAGGAAGCAGTGTCACTCAGTGGAAGACGGCAGAATGTGTTTTTTTACTGATTGTTTTCTATCAAAAGCTATCTTTGTTTCTTAAAAGGTGAAAATATAATTTTTGGAGAAAAACAAAAGAATTCCTTCCATGGTTAAGATGAGATGAGAAGATGATTTTCTACTGAGGTGACTTTTGTTCTTTGCCTGGCCTCAATCTCACTATGGACGTCTAACCAAAACTGTCAATATTGCAGCATAAAGGTGTCTTCATATTGGTGGTGTGTTCAAGGCCTTGCGGGAGACTGAGCGCCGGTGACACCACCATGCATGCTGGTGTGTGTGTGTGTGTGTGTGTGTGTGTGTGTGTGTGTGTGTGTGTGTGTGTGTGTGTGTGTGTGTGTGTGTGTGTGTGTGTGTGTGTGTGTGTGTGTGTGACATCCTCCTGAATTATCCATCCATCAAATGAGATAAATGACATTTTACCGCATGTCAAAGTGCTTCCTGTTGTATTTTTTTCTAGTCTTGTAACATTTCCCATGTACAAAAAAGGTAATCTTCCATTGTACAGTATTAAAGTCATTAATGGAAGAAGTCCTGATTTCTGTGTGTCTACTTCCTCTGTGTGTACTTCCTCTATGTGTGTACTTCCTCTGTGTGTACTTCCTCTATGGGTGTACTTCCTCTATGTGTGTACTTCCTCTATGTGTGTACTTCCTCTATGTGTGTACTTCCTCTATGTGTGTACTTCCTCTATGTGTGTACTTCCTCTATGTGTACTTCCTCTATGTGTGTACTTCCTCTATGTGTGTACTTCCTCTGTGTGTACTTCCTCTATGTGTACTTCCTCTATGTGTGTACTTCCTCTATGGGTGTACTTCCTCTATGTGTGTACTTCCTTTATGTGTGTACTTCCTCTGAAAGCTAACATGACTCTTTGCATGGAGGTGGACATCAGACTCCACTAGCACAACAATGTCAAAGCTAAATATTCTTCTCTTGCTCTCACACAATCAAGCAGCACAGATGTGATCCTGGGCAGCAGAAGCTAGTTCTAAGGACGTGGAACATCTCTTCTTGTGTTGGAAAGGAGCCTAGCTCTAAGGACGTGGAACATCTCTTCTTGTGTTGGAAAGGAGCCTAGCTCTAAGGACGTGGAACATCTCTTCTTGTGTTGGAAAGCTCTAGGGACGTGGAACATCTCTTCTTGTGTTGGAAAGCTCTAAGGACGTGAAACATCTCTTCTTGTGTTGGAAAGCTCTAAGGACGTGAAACATCTCTTCTTGTGTTGGAAAGCTCTAGGGACGTGAAACATCTCTTCTTGTGTTGGAAAGCTCTAAGGACATGGAACATCTCTTCTTGTGTTGGAAAGCTCTAGGGACATGGAACATCTCTTCTTGTGTTGGAAAGCTCTAGGGACATGGAACATCTCTTCTTGTGTTGGAAAGCTCTAAGAACGTGGAACATCTCTTCTTATGTTGGAAAGCTCTAAGGACATGGAACATCTCTTCTTGTGTTGGAAAGCTCTAGGGACATGGAACATCTCTTCTTGTGTTGGAAAGCTCTAAGAACGTGGAACATCTCTTCTTGTGTTGGAAAGCTCTAAGGACATGGAACATCTCTTCTTGTGTTGGAAAGCTGTAGGGACGTGGAACATCTCTTCTTGTGTTGGAAAGCTCTAGGGACGTGGAACATCTCTTCTTGTGTTGGAAAGCTCTAGAGATGTGGAACATCTCTTCTTGTGTTGGAAAGCTCTAAGGACATGGAACATCTCTTCTTGTGTTGGAAAGCTCTAGAGATGTGGAACATCTCTTCTTGTGTTGGAAAGCTCTAGGGACATGGAACATCTCTTCTTGTGTTGGAAAGCCCTAGGGACGTGGAACATCTCTTCTTGTGTTGGAAAGCTCTAAGGACATGGAACATCTCTTCTTGTGTTGGAAAGCTCTAAGGACGTGGAACATCTCTTCTTGTGTTGGAAAGCTCTAAGGACGTGGAACATCTCTTCTTGTGTTGGAAAGCTCTAAGGACATGGAACATCTCTTCTTGTGTTGGAAAGCTCTAAGGACATGGAACATCTCTTCTTGTGTTGGAAAGCTCTAAGGACGTGGAACATCTCTTCTTGTGTTGGAAAGCTCTAGGGACGTGGAACATCTCTTCTTGTGTTGGAAAGCTCTAAGGACGTGAAACATCTCTTCTTGTGTTGGAAAGCTCTAAGGACGTGAAACATCTCTTCTTGTGTTGGAAAGCTCTAGGGACGTGAAACATCTCTTCTTGTGTTGGAAAGCTCTAAGGACATGGAACATCTCTTCTTGTGTTGGAAAGCTCTAGGGACATGGAACATCTCTTCTTGTGTTGGAAAGCTCTAGGGACATGGAACATCTCTTCTTGTGTTGGAAAGCTCTAAGAACGTGGAACATCTCTTCTTATGTTGGAAAGCTCTAAGGACATGGAACATCTCTTCTTGTGTTGGAAAGCTCTAGGGACATGGAACATCTCTTCTTGTGTTGGAAAGCTCTAAGAACGTGGAACATCTCTTCTTGTGTTGGAAAGCTCTAAGGACATGGAACATCTCTTCTTGTGTTGGAAAGCTGTAGGGACGTGGAACATCTCTTCTTGTGTTGGAAAGCTCTAGGGACGTGGAACATCTCTTCTTGTGTTGGAAAGCTCTAGAGATGTGGAACATCTCTTCTTGTGTTGGAAAGCTCTAAGGACATGGAACATCTCTTCTTGTGTTGGAAAGCTCTAGAGATGTGGAACATCTCTTCTTGTGTTGGAAAGCTCTAGGGACATGGAACATCTCTTCTTGTGTTGGAAAGCCCTAGGGACGTGGAACATCTCTTCTTGTGTTGGAAAGCTCTAAGGACATGGAACATCTCTTCTTGTGTTGGAAAGCTCTAAGGACGTGGAACATCTCTTCTTGTGTTGGAAAGCTCTAAGGACGTGGAACATCTCTTCTTGTGTTGGAAAGCTCTAAGGACATGGAACATCTCTTCTTGTGTTGGAAAGCTCTAAGGACATGGAACATCTCTTCTTGTGTTGGAAAGCTCTAAGGACGTGGAACATCTCTTCTTGTGTTGGAAAGCTCTAGGGACATGGAACATCTCTTCTTGTGTTGGAAAGCTCTAAGGACATGGAACATCTCTTCTTGTGTTGGAAAGCTCTAAGAACGTGGAACATCTCTTCTTATGTTGGAAAGCTCTAAGGACATGGAACATCTCTTCTTGTGTTGGAAAGCTCTAGGGACGTGGAACATCTCTTCTTGTGTTGGAAAGCTCTAGGGACATGGAACATCTCTTCTTGTGTTGGAAAGCTCTAAGAACGTGGAACATCTCTTCTTGTGTTGGAAAGCTCTAAGGACATGGAACATCTCTTCTTGTGTTGGAAAGCTCTAGAGATGTGGAACATCTCTTCTTGTGTTGGAAAGCTCTAAGGACGTGGAACATCTCTTCTTGTGTTGGAAAGCTCTAAGGACGTGGAACATCTCTTCTTGTGTTGGAAAGCTCTAAGGACATGGAACATCTCTTCTTGTGTTGGAAAGCTCTAGAGATGTGGAACATCTCTTCTTGTGTTGGAAAGCTCTAGGGACATGGAACATCTCTTCTTGTGTTGGAAAGCCCTAGGGACGTGGAACATCTCTTCTTGTGTTGGAAAGCTCTAGGGACGTGGAACATCTCTTCTTGTGTTGGAAAGCTCTAAGGACATGGAACATCTCTTCTTGTGTTGGAAAGCTCTAAGGACGTGGAACATCTCTTCTTGTGTTGGAAAGCTCTAGGGACATGGAACATCTCTTCTTGTGTTGGAAAGCTCTAAGGACGTGGAACATCTCTTCTTGTGTTGGAAAGCTCTAAGAACGTGGAACATCTCTTCTTGTGTTGGAAAGCTCTAAGGACATGGAACATCTCTTCTTGTGTTGGAAAGCTGTAGGGACGTGGAACATCTCTTCTTGTGTTGGAAAGCTCTAGGGACGTGGAACATCACTTCTTGTGTTGGAAAGCTCTAGGGACGTGGAACATCTCTTCTTGTGTTGGAAAGCTCTAGGGACATGGAACATCTCTTCTTGTGTTGGAAAGCCCTAGGGACGTGGAACATCTCTTCTTGTGTTGGAAAGCTCTAGGGACGTGGAACATCTCTTCTTGTGTTGGAAAGCTCTAAGGACGTGGAACATCTCTTCTTGTGTTGGAAAGCTCTAAGGACGTGGAACATCTCTTCTTGTGTTGGAAAGCTCTAAGGACATGGAACATCTCTTCTTGTGTTGGAAAGCTCTAAGGACATGGAACATCTCTTCTTGTGTTGGAAAGCTCTAAGGACGTGGAACATCTCTTCTTGTGTTGGAAAGCTCTAGGGACATGGAACATCTCTTCTTGTGTTGGAAAGCTCTAAGGACATGGAACATCTCTTCTTGTGTTGGAAAGCTCTAGGGACGTGGAACATCTCTTCTTGTGTTGGAAAGCTCTAGGGACATGGAACATCTCTTCTTGTGTTGGAAAGCTCTAAGAACGTGGAACATCTCTTCTTGTGTTGGAAAGCTCTAAGGACATGGAACATCTCTTCTTGTGTTGGAAAGCTGTAGGGACGTGGAACATCTCTTCTTGTGTTGGAAAGCTCTAGGGACGTGGAACATCTCTAATTGTGTTGGAAAGCTCTAAGGACATGGAACATCTCTTCTTGTGTTGGAAAGCTCTAGAGATGTGGAACATCTCTTCTTGTGTTGGAAAGCTCTAGGGACATGGAACATCTCTTCTTGTGTTGGAAAGCTCTAAGGACGTGGAACATCTCTTCTTGTGTTGAAAGCTCTAAGGACATGGAACATCTCTTCTTGTGTTGGAAAGCTCTAAGGACATGGAACATCTCTTCTTGTGTTGGAAAGCTCTAAGGACGTGGAACATCTCTTCTTGTGTTGGAAAGCTCTAGGGACATGGAACATCTCTTCTTGTGTTGGAAAGCTCTAAGGACGTGGAACATCTCTTCTTGTGTTGGAAAGCTCTAAGAACGTGGAACATCTCTTCTTGTGTTGGAAAGCTCTAAGGACATGGAACATCTCTTCTTGTGTTGGAAAGCTGTAGGGACGTGGAACATCTCTTCTTGTGTTGGAAAGCTCTAGGGACGTGGAACATCTCTTCTTGTGTTGGAAAGCTCTAGAGATGTGGAACATCTCTTCTTGTGTTGGAAAGCTCTAAGGACATGGAACATCTCTTCTTGTGTTGGAAAGCTCTAAGGACATGGAACATCTCTTCTTGTGTTGGAAAGCTCTAGAGATGTGGAACATCTCTTCTTGTGTTGGAAAGCTCTAGGGCCATGGAACATCTCTTCTTGTGTTGGAAAGCCCTAGGGACGTGGAACATCTCTTCTTGTGTTGGAAAGCTCTAGGGACGTGGAACATCTCTTCTTGTGTTGGAAAGCTCTAAGGACGTGGAACATCTCTTCTTGTGTTGGAAAGCTCTAAGGACATGGAACATCTCTTCTTGTGTTGGAAAGCTCTAAGGACATGGAACATCTCTTCTTGTGTTGGAAAGCTCTAGGGACGTGGAATATCTCTTCTTGTGTTGGAAAGCTCTAAGGACATGGAACATCTCTTCTTGTGTTGGAAAGCTCTAAGGACATGGAACATCTCTTCTTGTGTTGGAAAGCTCTAAGGACATGGAACATCTCTTCTTGTGTTGGAAAGCTCTAAGGACATGGAACATCTCTTCTTGTGTTGGAAAGCTCTAAGGACATGGAACATCTCTTCTTGTGTTGGAAAGCTCTAAGGACATGGAACATCTCTTCTTGTGTTGGAAAGCTCTAGGGACGTGGAATATCTCTTCTTGTGTTGGAAAGCTCTAAGGACATGGAACATCTCTTCTTGTGTTGGAAAGCTCTAAGGACATGGAACATCTCTTCTTGTGTTGGAAAGCTCTAAGGACATGGAACATCTCTTCTTGTGTTGGAAAGCTCTAAGGACATGGAACATCTCTTCTTGTGTTGGAAAGCTCTAAGGACATGGAACATCTCTTCTTGTGTTGGAAAGCTCTAAGGACGTGGAACATCTCTGCTTGTGTTGGAAAGCTCTAGGGACATGGAACATCTCTTCTTGTGTTGGAAAGCTCTAGGGACGTGGAACATCTCTTCTTGTGTTGGAAAGCTCTAGGGACATGGAACATCTCTTCTTGTGTTGGAAAGCTCTAGGGACGTGGAACATCTCTTCTTGTGTTGGAAAGGAGCCTATGTCTAAGGTCTAAGGAGACTATGTCTAAGGTCTAACTCTATGGGCTAGGTCTAAGGCTAAGGTCTATGTTTAAGTCTACGACTATGTCTAAGGTCTAAGTCCAGGCCTATTGTTCAGGTCTAAATTTAGGTCTAAGTCCTAAGGTATATGTCTAAGGTATAAGTCTAGGTCTAAGCCTGAGGTCTATGTCTAAGGTCTATATCTATGGTTTAGGTCACTCCAATTTAGTCAAGTGGTCCAGCAGAAGCTTGTGGATGGCTACCAAAAGCTCCTTATTGCAGGTCAACTTGCCAAGGAAGCAAATATTAACATTGCTGTATGTATACTTTTCACCCTCACATTTGCAGTAGACACATAATAAATTCATCAAAGAAGCAAACTTCATGAATGTTTTAGTGAGCAACAAGTATGTGCTCCAATCACTACATCACAACAACAAGTATGTGCTCCAATCACTACATCACAACAACAAGTATGTGCTCCAATCACTACATCACAACAACAAGTATGTGCTCCAATCACTACATCACAACAACAACAAGTATGTGCTCCAATCACTACATCACAACAACAACAAGTATGTGCTCCAATCACTACATCACAACAACAAGTATGTGCTCCAATCACTACATCACAACAACAACAAGTATGTGCTCCAATCACTACATCACAACAAGTATGTGCTCCAATCACTACATCACAACAACAACAAGTATGTGCTCCAATCAGTACATCACAACAACAACTAGTATGTGCTCCAATCACTACATCACAACAACAAGTATGTGCTCCAATCACTACATCACAACAACAAGTATGTGCTCCAATCACTACATCACAACAACAAGTATGTGCTCCAATCACTACATCACAACAACAAGTATGTGCTCCAATCACTACATCACAACAACAACAAGTATGTGCTCCAATCACTACATCACAACAACAACAAGTATGTGCTCCAATCACTACATCACAACAACAAGTATGTGCTCCAATCACTACATCACAACAACAACAAGTATGTGCTCCAATCACTACATCACAACAAGTATGTGCTCCAATCACTACATCACAACAACAACAAGTATGTGCTCCAATCAGTACATCACAACAACAACTAGTATGTGCTCCAATCACTACATCACAACAACAAGTATGTGCTCCAATCACTACATCACAACAACAAGTATGTGCTCCAATCACTACATCACAACAACAAGTATGTGCTCCAATCACTACATCACAACAACAAGTATGTGCTCCAATCACTACATCACAACAAGTATGTGCTCCAATCACTACATCACAACAACAACAAGTATGTGCTCCAATCACTACATCACAACAAGTATGTGCTCCAATCACTACATCACAACAACAACAAGTATGTGCTCCAATCACTACATCACAACAACAACAAGTATGTGCTCCAATCACTACATCACAACAACAAGTATGTGCTCCAATCACTACATCACAACAACAACAAGTATGTGCTCCAATCACTACATCACAACAACAAGTATGTGCTCCAATCACTACATCACAACAACAACAAGTATGTGCTCCAATCACTACATCACAACAACAAGTATGTGCTCCAATCACTACATCACAACAACAACAAGTATGTGCTCCAATCACTACATCACAACAACAACAAGTATGTGCTCCAATCACTACATCACAACAACAAGTATGTGCTCCAATCACTACATCACAACAACAAGTATGTGCTCCAATCACTACATCACAACAACAACAAGTATGTGCTCCAATCACTACATCACAACAACAACAAGTATGTGCTCCAATCACTACGTCACAACAACAACAAGTATGTGCTCCAATCACTACATCACAACAACAACAAGTATGTGCTCCAATCACTACATCACAACAAGTATGTGCTCCAATCACTACATCACAACAACAACAAGTATGTGCTCCAATCACTACATCACAACAATATAAGAGTTGTAAAGTCAAGACAGCCATGACAGGATGTTCTTTACACTTAGACTTACACTTCCTTTTATTGTCATTCAAATGTGAACTTTACAGTACAGATAAGAAGGACATGTGGTTACATTAGCTTGTTGTAGTGCAGGATAAAAGAGCAATAAAGTGCAGATAGAAATAAATAAATACAAACCCTGTTTCCATATGAGTTGGGAAATGGTGTTAGATGTAAATATAAACGGAATACAATGATTTGCAAATCCTTTTCAAGCCATATTCAGTTGAATATGCTACAAAGACAACATATTTCATGTTCAAACTCATACTTTTTTTTTGCAAATAATCATTAAGTTTATAATTTGATGGCAGCAACACGTGACAAAGAAGTTGTGAAAGGTGGCAATAAATACTGATAAAGTTGAGGAATGCTCATCAAACACTTATTTGGAACATCCCACAGGTGTGCAGGCTAATTGGGAACAGGTGGGTGCCATGATTGGCTATAAAAGTAGATTCCATGAAATGCTCAGTCATTCACAAACAAGGATGGGGCGAGGGTCACCACTTTGTCAACAAATGCCTGAGCAAATTGTTGAACAGTTTAAGAACAACCTTTCTCAAAGTGCAATTGCAAGAAATTTAGGGATTTCACCATCTACGCTCCGTAATATCATCAAAGGGTTCAGAGAATGTGGAGAAATCACTGCAGGTAAGCAGCATGGCCGGAAACCAACATTGAATGAGCGTGACCTTCCATCCCTCAGACTGTATCACAAAGCGACATCAATCTCTAAAGGATATCACCACATGGGCTCAGGAACACTTCAGAAACCCACTGTCAGTAACTACAGTTGGTCGCTACATCTGTAAGTGCAAGTTAAAGCTCTACTATGCAAAGCGAAAGCCATTTATCAACAACACCCAGAAACGCCACCGGCTTCTCTGGGCCCGAGATCATCTAAGATGGACTCATGCAAAGTGGAAAAGTGTTCTGTGGTCTGACGAGTCCACATTTCAAATTGTTTTTGGAAACTGTGGACGTCGTGTCCTCCGGACCAAAGGGGAAGCGAACCATCCAGACTGTTATCGAGGCAAAGTTCAAAAGGCAGCATGTGTGATGGTATGGGGGTGTATTAGTGGCCAAGACATGTTCTAGGGTGAAAGTGTAAAAGGTGTGATGGTATGGGGGTGTATTAGTGGCCAAGACATGGGTAACTTACACATCTGTGAAGGCACCATTCATGCTGAAAGGTACATACAGCTTTTGGAGCAACATATGTTGCCATCTAAGCGCCGTCTTTTTCATGGACGCCCCTGCTTATTTCAGCAAGACAATGCCAAGCCACATTCAGCATGGCTTTGTAAAAAAAGAGTGCGGGTACTTTCCTGGCCCACCTGCAGTCCAGACCTGTCTCCCATGGAAAATGTGTTTGGCATTATGAAGCCTAAAATAGCAGAAGGGAGACCCCGGACTGTTGACCCACTGAAGCTGTACATAAAACAAGAATGGGAAAGAATTCCACTTTCAAAGCTTCAACAATTAGTTTCCTCACTTCCCAAACCTTTACTGAGTGTTATTAAAAGGAAAGGCCATGTAACACAGTGGTGAACATGCCCTTTCACAACTACTTTGGCACGTGTTGCAGCCATGAAATTCTAACATAATTATTTGCAAAAAAAAATAAAGTTTATGAGTTTGAACATGAAATATGTTGTCTTTGTAGCATATTCAACTGAATATGGCTTGAAAAGGATTTGCAAATCATTGTATTCTGTTTATATTTACATCTAACACCATTTCCCAACTCATATGGAAACGGGGTTTGTAGATTACTGTACAGATAAATATATTGCACTTTTGCATATGCATCCATGTTTATGGATGTATGTTATATTGTCTTTATATTCCATGTTTATGGATGTATGTTATATTGTCTTTATATTCCATGTTTATGGATGTATGTTATATTGTCTTTATATTCCATGTTTATGGATGTATGTTATATTGTCTTTATATTCCATGTTTATGGATGTATGTTATATTGTCTTTATATTCCATGTTTATGGATGTATGTTATATTGTCTTTATATTCCATGTTTATGGATGTATGTTATATTGTCTTTATATTCCATGTTTATGGATGTATGTTATATTGTCTTTATATTCCATGTTTATGGATGTATGTTATATTGTCTTTATATTCCATGTTTATGGATGTATGTTATATTGTCTTTATATTCCATGTTTATGGATGTATGTTATATTGTCTTTATATTCCATGTTTATGGATGTATGTTATATTGTCTTTATATTCCATGTTTATGGATGTATGTTATATTGTCTTTATATTCCAGACACTTCATCCGTTTTTGGGGGGAATTGAGGGGATTATTATGATGCGTTCAAGAGTCTTAAGGCCTGAGGGAAGAAGCTGTTACAGAACCTGGATGTTCTGCTACGGAGGCTGCAGAACCTCTGTACAAGTGTATGTAAACGTTTGACCACCACTGTGCATTTGATGGAGTCTCCTTCAAAGGTGTAAAATGTGGCATATGACGTCAGAACGAGGTCACCTGATCAATTTGTATCCACTTCCCTGAGTCTGCTCAGCAACTTTGGCCACTGAGGCTCCTCCCACATCTCAGGTGTCACTGATGCTCCTCCCACCTCTCAGGTGTCACCGATGCTCCTCCCACCTCTCAGGTGTCAAACCTTCAGCCATCTGCTTGCCTGCACTGTGCCACTAACATTAACAGCTGCCAATATACAGCCAGGATCAGACGGCGGCCCAATAAAGAGCTCCCCCGAGTGGACTGACGAGAAATGTCACACCTTTGGCCGACATCAGACATGCAACATACCCTTTTCATGCTGGAGAAGACGCTCTGTATTCTTCATCAACAGGAAGTTGTTACTCTCAGTCCAAGCTCATGGCTTGCAAAGAAAAGGTGAGTGGTGGTAAAGTGTGGTGTAGTCCTGGTAAAGTGTGGTGTGGTCCTGTCAGCTCCCTCATGCATCCTCCTCACATTTGGTGTGCCCCCCCCCCCCCCCCACCCCCCCAATAAGAAAACAAAGCTCACTGCAGCAAATGACAAGTTGACACCACTTTATAAGTTGACACCACTTCATAAGAAAGTCCTGGAAGTTGCTAATGAAGACTAATGACTTCCCTGGTGTGGCAGACTTCACACCCTGGTGGTGTACAACAAGCCCTTTGAGCCCCTCAGTGGTCCGCAAGGTGGGCTTCTGCTGCTGCCACACCATCCTTTCTCTTCTTCACCACACACCTCCTTCACCCATCCAACATATCATAGCAACACATCCAACATATCATAGCAACACATCCAACATATCATAGCAACACATCCAACATATCATAGCAACACATCCAAACATATCATAGCAACACATCCAACATATCATAGCAACACATCCAACATGTCATAGCAACACATCCAACATATCCTAGCAACACATCCAACATATCATAGCAACACATCCAACATATCATAGCAACACATGCAACATATCATAGCAACACATCCAACATATCATAGCAACACATCCAACATATCATAGCAACACATCCAAACATATCATAGCAACACATCCAACATATCATAGCAACACATCCAACATATCATAGCAACACATCCAACATATCATAGCAACACATCCAAACATATCATAGCAACACATCCAACATATCATAGCAACACATCCAACATATCATAGCAACACATCCAACATATCATAGCAACACATCCAACATATCATAGCAACACATCCAACATATCATAGCAACACATCCAAACATATCATAGCAACACATCCAACATATCATAGCAACACATCCAACATATCATAGCAACACATCCAACATATCATAGCAACACATCCAACATATCATAGCAACACATCCAACATATCATAGCAACACATCCAACATATCATAGCAACACATGCAACATATCATAGCAACACATCCAACATATCATAGCAACACATCCAACATATCATAGCAACACATCCAACATATCATAGCAACACATCCAACATATCATAGCAACACATCCAACATATCATAGCAACACATCCAACATATCATAGCAATCACTTACACTGCAATACATCACACGTCACTATCAATGGTCTTAATTAGGGCCGCTCATCAAATGCACCCACCCTCATTATTAGGGTGAGGTCATCCTCATTATTAGGGTGAGGTCATCCTCATTATTAGGGTGAGGTCATCCTCATTATTAAGGTGAGGTCATCCTCATTATTAGGGTGAGGTCAGGGGGCGGCAACACAAAATGTTGAAGAGTCATATTGGACCAAAACTACAAAAAAAAGATATATAACCTGTATATAAAACAATTACGTTAACAAAATGTATAAATGATGTACATATACACTTTATACATGTCAGGTGAATTGAAAAACTATATATACAAAAAACGACTATAATAAATGCAGCCAATATTACATACAGATAATGTGTCATGACACATGCTAATATACATTAAATACACAGACCACATAAGTCAAGGAAATTAAATATAGCTACAAACGAGGCATAATGATGCAATATGTACATACAGCTAGCCTAAATAGCATGTTAGCATTGAAAAGCTTGCAGTCATACACTGACCAAATATGTCTGATTAGCACTCCAACAAGTCAATAACATCAACAAAGCTCCCCTTTGTGCATTCACGCACAGTGTAAAACTTTTGGTGGACAAAATGAGACAAAGAAGGAGCGGAAGATTTTACATGTAAACCAAAATGAGTAGGACAAAAGGATGTTAACATTCACACACCTTCACAGTGTGTGAATGTGGAAATAGTGTCAAAGCGTTTTGAGTTCCTTATGTCTACCCACTACGCCATGGGGCGGCATGGCGTAGTGGGTAGAGCGGCCTTGCCAGAAACCTGAGGGTTGCAGGTTCGCTCCCCGCCTCTTACCATCCAAAAATCGCTGCCGTTGTGTCCTTGGGCAGGACACTTCACCCTTGCCCCCGGTGCCGCTCACACCGGAGAATGAATGATGAATGAATGAGTTGTAAAAATGAATGATGGGTTCTCACTTCTCTGTGAAGCGCTTTGAGTGTCTAGAAAAGCGCTATATAAATCTAATCCATTATTATTATTATTATTATTAAAAATGTAGAAAAGCGCTTTTCAAGTATAACCCATTTACCATTTACCATTCTCTCTTGTTGTTTGGTGACCACAGCCAGGCCAACACCAACTGATTTATAAAGCACTTTCTAATTAAACTTTATTTATGTACTCTTATTACACTTATAATACACAGACAAGAGAAGAAAACAAACATACACACACACACACGTGTACACACATAACATGAACATAAACATACGTACACACACAACATAAACATACGTACACACACAACATAAACATACGTACACACACAACATAAACATACGTACACACACAACATAAACATACGTACACACACGTGTACACACACAACATGAACATAAACACACGTGTACACACACACAACATTAATGACAATAAGAAAACAAAAGGATTTAGGGAAAATGTTACCTTGGAGTCTTCCACACCGGAGAATAACTACAAACCCCGTTTCCATATGAGTTGTGAAATGGTGTTAGATGTAAATATAAACAGAATACAATGATTTGCAAATCCTTTTCAAGCCATATTCAGTTGAATATGCTACAAAGACAACATATTTCATGTTCAAACTGATAAACATTTTTTTTTGCAAATAATCATTAACTTTAGAATTTGATGGCAGCAACACGTGACAAAGAAGTTGGGAAAGGTGGCAATAAATACTGATAAAGTTGAGGAATGCTCATCAAACACTTATTTGGAACATCCCACAGGTGTGCAGGCTAATTGGGAACAGGTGGGTGCCATGATTGGCTATAAAAGTAGATTCCATGAAATGCTCAGTCATTCACAAACAAGGATGGGGCGAGGGTCACCACTTTGTCAACAAATGCCTGAGCAAATTGTTGAACAGTTTAAGAACAACCTTTCTCGAGCAGCTATTGCAAGGAATTGAGGGATTTCACCATCCACGCTCCGTAATATCATCAAAGAGAATGTGGAGAAATCACTGCAGGTAAGCAGCTAAGCCCGTGACCTTCCATCCCTCAGGCTGTACTGCATCAACAAGCCACATCAGTGTGTAAAGGATATCACCACATGGAACACTTCAGAAACCCACTGTCAGTAACTACAGTTGGTCGCTACATCTGTAAGTGCAAGTTAAAACTCTCCTATGCAAGGCGAAAACCGTTTATCAACAACACCCAGAAACGCCGTTGGCTTGGCTGGGCCTGAGCTCATCTAAGATGGACTGATACAAAGTGGAAAAGTGTTCTGTGGTCTGACGAGTCCACATTTCAAATTGTTTTTGGAAACTGTGGAAGTTGTGTCCTCCGGACCAAAGAGGAAAAGAACCATCCGGATTGTTCTATGGTCAAAGTGTAAAAGGCAGCATGTGTGATGGTATGGGGGTGTATTAGTGGCCAAGACATGGGTAACTTACACATCTGTGAAGGCACCATTAATGCTGAAAGGTACATACAGCTTTTGGAGCAACATATGTTGCCATCCAAGCAACGTTACCATGGACGCCCCTGCTTATTTCAGCAAGACAATGCCAAGCCACGTGTTACATCAACGTGGCTTCATAGTAAAAGAGTGCGGGTACTAGACTGGCCTGCCTGTAGTCCAGACATTGAAAATGTGTGGCGTCTAAAATATGAGAAGGGAGACTGTTGAACAACTTAAGCTGTACATCAAGCAAGAATGGGAAAGAATTCCACTTCAAAAATGTGTCTCCTCACTTCCCAAACCTTTACTGAGTGTTGTTAAAAGGAAAGGCCATGTAACACAGTGGTGAACATGCCCTTTCCCAACTACTTTGGCACATGTTGCAGCCATGAAATTCTAAGTTCATTATTATTTGCAAAAAAAAATCAAGTTTATGAGTTTGAACATGAAATATGTTGTCTTTGTAGCATATTCAACTGAATATGGCTTGAAAAGGATTTGCAAATCATTGTATTCCGTTTATATTTACATCTAACACCATTTCCCAACTCATATGGAAACGGGGTTTGTACATGTACAACACATGTACAATAGAAGTGTAAGACACATGTACAATAGAAGTGTACAACACATGTACAATAGAAGTGTAAGACACAAGGGTTGGAGGGTGATGTGGTTCCAGGGGCCGCCTTGTGCTGAGTGCTAAGGTGTGAGGAGAAGCAGACTTTGATTGAGACTTTTATTAGTAGGTTGCACAGTGAAGTACATATTCCGTACAATTGACCACTAAATGGTAACACCCCAATAAGTTTTTCAACTTGTTTAAGTCGGGGTCCACTTAAATTGATTCATGATACAGATATATACTATCATATATACTATCATCATAATACAGTCATCACACAAGATAATCACATTGAATTATTTACATTATTTACAATCAGGGGTGTGGAGGGGGGGGGGGTAGGATATGGACAGCAAGTAGTGGAGAGAGAGAGAGAGAGAGAGAGAGAGAGAGAGAGAGAGAGAGAGAGACAGAGAGAGAGAGAGAGAGAGATCAAAAGGCATAATAAAAAGTATCTGCATTTGATTGTTTACATTTGATTATTAACAATCCGGGGAGGGTGTTAGTTTAGGGTTGTAGCTGCCTGGAGGTGAACTTTTATAGCGGTTTTGAAGGAGGATAGAGATGCCCTTTCTTTTACACCTGTTGGGAGCGCATTCCACATTGATGTGGCATAGAAAGAGAATGAGTTAAGACCTTTGTTAGATGGGAATCTGGGTTTAACGTGGTTAGTGGAGCTCCCCCTGGTGTTGTGGTTATGGCGGTCATTTACGTTAAGGAAGTAGTTTGACATGTACTTCGCTATCAGGGAGGTGTAGTGGATTTTATAGACTAGGCTCAGTGCAAGTTGTTTAACTCTGTCCTCCACCTTGAGCCAGCCCACTTTAGAGAAGTGGGTAGGAGTGAGGTGTGATCTGGGGTGGAGGTCTAGAAGTAACCTGACTAGCTTGTTCTGGGATGTTTGGAGTTTAGATTTGAGGGTTTTGGAGGTGCTAGGGTACCAGGAGGTGCATGCGTAATCGTAAAAGGGTTGAACGAGAGTTCCCGCCAGAATCCTCAAGGTGCTTTTGTTGACCAGAGAGGAGATTCTGTAGAGAAATCTCGCTCGTTGGTTGACCTTTCTGATTACCTTGGTTGCCATTTTATCACAGGAAAGGTTAGCCTCTAGAATGGAACCTAGGTAGGTGACCTCATCTTTCCTGGTGATAACAATGTCACCTACTTTTATGGTGAAGTCATTGACTCTCTTAAGTTTGATGTGGGACCCAAACAGGATGGATTCAGTTTTACCCAAGTGTATGGATAGCTTGTTGTCAGCGAGCCAGGTGCAAGTTCTGCACAGCTCAGCACTGAGGATTTTCTCCACCTGTGACTTGTCCTTGTCTGATACCAGCAGGGCCGAGTCATCCGCAAACAACAACAATTCACAGTCGCATGCCGATGACATGTGGTTTATGTATATTAGGAACAGTAAAGGCCCCAATATACTGCCTTGGGGGACTCCACAGCTCACCGAGAGGGGGGGGGGACACGGTGCCGTTCACCTCTACCACCTGCTCCCTCCCCTCCAAGTAAGATTGCATCCAGCTCCAAGAGGTTTTGTTAAATCCGATTGCTCGGAGCTTATCCAACAGTATAGCGTGGTTAACGGTGTCAAAGACCTTCTGAAGGTCCAGCATGACCATGCTGCAGTATTTGCCCGCATCCACCTCATGTTTGATGTGCTCGCTCACATAGAGAAGGCATGTGTCAGTGGAGTGGTTAGTTCTGAAGTCACATAGAGAAGGCATGTGTCAGTGGAGTGGTTAGTTCTGAAGTCAGATAGAGAAGGCATGTGTCAGTGGAGTGGTTAGTTCTGAAGTCAGATAGAGAAGGCATGTGTCAGTGGAGTGGTTAGTTCTGAAGTCAGATAGAGAAGGCATGTGTCAGTGGAGTGGTTAGTTCTGAAGTCACATAGAGAAGGCATGTGTCAGTGGAGTGGTTAGTTCTGAAGCCACATAGAGAAGGCATGTGTCAGTGGAGTGGTTAGTTCTGAAGTCAGATAGAGAAGGCATGTGTCAGTGGAGTGGTTAGTTCTGAAGTCAGATAGGGCTATATAAATAAACATTGATTGATTGATTGATTGATAGAGAAGGCATGTGTCAGTGGAGTGGTTAGTTCTGAAGTCAGATAGAGAAGGCATGTGTCAGTGGAGTGGTTAGTTCTGAAGTCAGATAGAGAAGGCATGTGTCAGTGGAGTGGTTAGTTCTGAAGTCAGATAGAGAAGGCATGTGTCAGTGGAGTGGTTAGTTCTGAAGCCGGATTGGAATTTGTACATGAGTTTATTAGTGGCAAGGTAACTATTGACCTTATCATAAACTATTTTCTCCATTACTTTGGAAACGGAACTGAGAATAGAAAAAGGTCGGTAGTTGCCAGGTTCCAATTTGCTTCCTTTTTTAAAGAGGGGAGTTACTCTTGCTATCTTAAAATCTTTTGGTACTTGGCCTTGTGTAATTGATAGGTTTATTATGTGTGTGATGATCGGGGCAATGATGGAGGCAGAGTCCCTGAGGAATCTGGAGGGAATATTATCAAGGCCGGTGGCCTTGTTTGGGTGGAGCATGCTCAATTTTTTAAACACCTCATCAGCTGAGAACATTTCTAATTTGAAATCATCGTTGGATACTCCTAGCTTTCTGTAGAAGGCTTTAATGTGTTCTACACCAAAGCCACCAGAGTGGTGGGACAGCTTGTTGACAAGAGTTGCGGCTATGCTGGTGAAAAAGATGTTAAGTCTGCTAGCTACCTCCATTTTGTCTGTAATGAGGGAGTCACCCTCCTTGATGCTGATGTTGGTGAGTCTGGTTGTAAGTTTCTGGCTGCAACCAGGAAGCTGCTTGTTGAGGATTTTCCAGAGCTCACGTGGCTTATTTGTGTTTTCCTCTATTTTGTCGCTAATGTCTTTTTTTAAAGGATTTAGTCAAGTTGGTTGACTTATTTCTTAATTTATTGCATTGCTTTTTGAGAGTTGAAAGGAGTAATTTGAGGTTGTTATTATTGGGTTGTTTATCTACTTCTGTTTTACACTTTTGGTGTTCAGGGTATTTTCTGTCTGAAAGTGTGATGACTAACAAGTAGTTTGACATCAACTAACAAGTAGTTTGCCATCAACTAACAAGTAGTTTGCCATCAACTAACAAGTAGTTTGCCATCAACTAACAAGTAGTTTGACATCAACTAACAAGTAGTTTGCCATCAACTAACAAGTAGTTTGACATCAACTAACAAGTAGTTTGACATCAACTAACAAGTAGTTTGACATCAACTAACAAGTAGTTTGCCATCAACTAACAAGTAGTTTGCCATCAACTAACAAGTAGTTTGACATGAGGACAAACACAGCTGACACGTCTTCAAGGTCAATGCTGTCATCTGCGACTTTAACTTCTTGTAAAAGCATCTCTGCGTCTTTTAGTGTTTCATCACGCAGCTTTTACTGTTTCATTATGCAGCTTCTAGTGTGTCATTATGCAGCTTCTAGTGTGTCATCACGCAGCTTTTTTACCCTCGTTTACCTTCCGCATGGACCTGCTGTGCTGCAGGCAGGAGTGTGAAAGACACCCGTCAATATTTTCACAAGACATCTTTATGCAGCTGGGAGTGTTGGCGTCCTCTAAAGTGGACGTGTACTTATTGTGTGTACGGACGTGTACTTATTGTGTGTACGGACGTGCACTTATTGTGTGTACGGACATGCACTTATTGTGTGTACGGACGTGCACTTATTGTGTGTACGGACGTGCACTTATTGTGTGTACGGACATGCACTTATTGTGTGTACGGACATGCACTTATTGTGTGTACGGACATGCACTTATTGTGTGTACGGACATGCACTTATTGTGTGTACGGACATGCACTTATTGTGTGTACGGACATGCACTTATTGTGTGTACGGACATGCACTTATTGTGTGTACGGACATGCACTTATTGTGTGTACGGACATGCACTTATTGTGTGTACGGACATGCACTTATTGTGTGTACGGACATGCACTTATTGTGTGTACGGACATGCACTTATTGTGTGTACGGACATGCACTTATTGTGTGTACGGACATGCACTTATTGTGTGTACGGACATGCACTTATTGTGTGTACGGACATGCACTTATTGTGTGTACGGACATGCACTTATTGTGTGTACGGACGTGCACTTATTGTGTGTACGGACATGCACTTATTGTGTGTACGGACATGCACTTATTGTGTGTACGGACGTGCACTTATTGTGTGTACGGACATGCACTTATTGTGTGTACGGACATGCACTTATTGTGTGTACGGACATGCACTTATTGTGTGTACGGACATGCACTTATTGTGTGTACGGACATGCACTTATTGTGTGTACGGACATGCACTTATTGTGTGTACGGACATGCACTTATTGTGTGTACGGACATGCACTTATTGTGTGTACGGACATGCACTTATTGTGTGTACGGACATGCACTTATTGTGTGTACGGACATGCACTTATTGTGTGTACGGACGTGCACTTATTGTGTGTACGGACATGCACTTATTGTGTGTACGGACATGCACTTATTGTGTG